>NC_142066.1:15362248-15662248 GCF_059756535.1 Pantherophis guttatus
AAACCCTCGTACTGGAGATCTTCATTGGGGGCCATGCGATAAAACGGGGGGAAACGCGATTCATCAGTCACTGCCAATTGAAAAGAACCATATGAAATCTAAAAAAAAAAAAAGGAGGAATAAGACAAAGAGAAAATGATAGAGTAAGAGAATGGATGGATATGTCCTGTTTTTATTGGTTTACTGTAAACTACGTTGTTTTTCAAAATATGGTTGTTTAATAATATAGATAAGGTTCAGAGATCTCCCTAAAAGGGGGATATCCTTTCTGAACATTGTCTGTCTGTCTGTCTGTCAGTCATAATCATCATCATCATCATCATCATTACCATCATGATGCTTGTGAAGAAGGCACAGAAGAGGCTGTACTTCCTGAGAGTGCTCAGGAAGATAAATCGATCTCAGCATCTACTTCTGTCCTACTATCGCAGCACCATTGAGAGCGTCCTAACATACAGCATTCTTGCATGGTATGAGAGCAGCTCTGTAGCGGACAAAAAAGCTTTACAGAGAATCATTAAAACTGCCCAGAATATCATCGGGCTTCAGCTGCCAGCCCTGAATGACATCTTCAAATATCGCTGTTTGAGGAAGTTGCATAACATTCTCAGAGACTCTTCCCATCCTGCTTACAATCTTTTTGGACTGTTTTCTTCTGGCAGAAGATACAGAACAATTAAAACTCAGACCACACGTTTTCTGAATAGTTTTTATCCCAGAGCTATAATAGCACTCAACAATGAACTAAAGGGCCACCAACAGTGAGCTGTTGGACAGCATTACTTGGTCTGTTTTGTGGATGTTTAGGTGGTTTAGGAGTGGGGAATTTGTGTGGGTGGGAGTGTGTTTGGGGATTGTTATGTGTGTTGGACCTGGTCTTTGGATGTTAAGTAAATTTTGTTGTATGCGTATACTGTGTATACATGTACAATGACAATAAAGTTATTATTATGATCATCATCATCTCAAGTCTTTTTCTTGAAGATAACTTGAATATTTGAATTGAAAGAATCAAATCTTTCAGTGCTTCCTAGGTGAATGTTCCTTCTACATGTTGTGCTCCCCATCTTTAATATAAAACCCAGGTATTTGTGCACATTATCCTTCAAATATATGAACTGAAATAAGTGAGGCAGGTAATGATAGCTAGCATAAGCCTGCAGGTTCAAAGAATTATGTGTCAAAATTCTGTATGTCTCGATTCATCATACTGAACGAAGCGATATACTGAAGAGAAACACAGATTAATCAAAGTCTGCCCTTTACCCTAATTTCTTTACTTCTCTTTACCCTAATTTCTTTACATCTGTTTACCGATAAACCATCAAGTTGCTTCTTGAAGGGGAATTCAAAGGCAGGCAATCTGTGTGATTGATGTCCTAATTTTGAGATCTTTAGTTATGGCTCCAACCTGTGGGATCTTGAAAAGCTGCAAAATTTCTGCCATTCGTATGGATGTTTCGGGACTCATCCCTCCAATGATTCCCATCACTTTCTTTTCAGTCCCACAAATATAGTTGGGGACAATTTTATGCGACTTAAAAAGCAGATCCAGAATGGTACGATAGGTCATTAGTGCATCAGAGTAGCTGTCATAGATATGGAATCCAAGAGTGATGTTAGGCAAGATGTGAGAATCCTTGTTGATCTCTTTCACGGCAAACACTAAAGCCAAGACGTGTTGGTAGAACTTGGTTACCACACTGTAAAAAAGTCACTTGTTTCAAAGGAGAACTGTGCTATGCATTACATACTAAGGAAGACATATCCAGTGACAGAAATACTACGAGGAAGACACACTGACAAGAGAACTATACTGAAGTTCACAGTTTTATGATTCCAGGTTCATATCTTATACAGAGTGGTTTATTTAACTGTATCCTTTAACAGATACTTAAACGGATAACCCCAAAAGGATGCGACGGATAACTGATATACCCAGAAATGTTAAAGGACATGATTGAATAAAAAAGTAATGCATTCCCAGTGGTGGGTTTCTACCAGTTCGGCCCGGTTCGGGAGATCTGATAACGGCAATGGTGAGCTGAGAGTGAACCAGTTCTCTCTGACGATTAGCTTGGCCCTCCCACCCGCATCTGCGTTATACATACCTTATATTCCATTGTTTTTAGCCCAGCTGAAAGGTGTGGCAGAATGGATAGCTGGGTCTCACCTGTTCCGTAAAACACTGCGCTTGAATGGAGTGAAGTGCGTGCGAAACGCATGTATGAAGTGAACCGGTGGTAACACCAGTTGAAACCCACCACTGTGCATTCCCTTGGAAAAACTGGAGGAATCATGAAATACTTTAAAGAAGGAAGAGAGGATAATATTCTAGAAACATCTGTATGGTTGTCACGTAGAAGAGATCTACAGAAGAAATCCCATTTTTCCTGCCTTTAAAAAGGAGAGAATTTATAGTATTCATGTTAAAATTTCCATTCAAATTTTGGCCCTTCATCCAGTTCCATAATGTCCTCTGAGCAAGGGTTGGCTTAGAACAAAGGTTGGGAACCTTAAACGCTCAAAGAGCCATTTGGACCTGTTTCACAAAGGAAAAAAAAAAAACACCGGGAGCCACAAAACTTTTCCCGTACCTGACTATTTCCTGAGTGGCTACAAAACTAGCATATGTAGTTGAATTAAACATTCTATTTTCTTCTAAAACTTTTCTTTTCTTGGATTTATCCATGGTTTGCCTATCAGGAGGCAAAAAGATCAAGAAATCATGTGCCAGCGGGTGTCGCACATTGGTGGTTGTGACTCATATTTTGAGCGACAGGGAGCTGCAGCAGAGGGATAAAAGAGTCCCATGTAGCTCCAGAGCCACAGGTTGCTGATCCCTGGCTTAGAAGACGTACAAGGTCCTCAATGATTCTTTTAAAACATTCATCTTATTATGAAAACAATTCCTGTACAATCAACTCAAGCCTGTTTAGTGTTGTAAAAAAACCCAAACATTTTGCTCCTTGATAAGCGACAAAATAGTAGGAATCATTAAATACTCCATAAGAAAAGTCTGAAGAGAAGGCAGGTTATTCAGTTGGAAAAAACAGAACGGGTTCATTTTTTAAAAAATGAGAATCTGAGCTGAGTGGAAAAAATTTATAGTACAGAAGGAGCTCAGTGATCAGGAGAGTAGAGCTGATGAACATAGCTATTAGCTATATTAGGAATTCATGTATCCTTCCATGGTGAACTCTTTCTATTCTTAAAAGGAGATGGTAAACAGAAGAGGACCTATTTCTACTTGTAAAGTTTTGTGTTTCAGCTTTCCATTTTTCTTTCAAAGATTGCGATCTTTTTGAAATAGGACAGGTGGATCCCAAGCCTCTAAGCGATACATGAAAAAAATAGAGACACGGTAGTAATAACTAGTGTTACCCCAAGGTTTTGGAAATGATTTTTCATTCCACAGTCAATGCCTCTATTTAAAATATTATAGTGCCTATTAGGTGATGGTGAATTAGGAGCAGTTGTTTTTCCTCCAAGTTGGAAGAGTTTTCAGTTCTCAACAGAATATCTGCTTGTCCTGGTCTATCGGATTTTGGCTTAATTAGAAAAGAGGATGTTGAATTAACAAATCATTTCTATATAACAAGCTGCTGTTAAGGATATGTCCGTGATACATTTATATTCATTAACAGATGATGATGGAACCACTCTGTTTTACAAAGATTGAAAGGAGAGAGCAGGATTAGATTAAAATAAACTAAGAGAGGGATCTTACAATGGGAAGTCAACCGATTCCTCAGAAGGATGTTTATCAAAAGTAACTTTGGGGAACATGTAGTGAACATGAGACACCAATCCACCGATGAGAAGGTCTCCCTCCTGGTACCATTCCTGTGGAATTTGAATGGCTTCATCTCCAGTGCATTTAAGAGGCTGGATCTTCATGGTCAATTCTGGAAACAGTAAAATGGCAATAATCCCCAACATTCCTGCTGATTTGGCTTGTCCTGTATTGCTGTTGCCAGCAGCCTTGATTCAAACAGGATACTATAGATAGTGAAAGAAATGCTACCTTGGCTGAGATCTGTTTTCAGAATATATCGTGCCTCATTCATTGATCTGATCCATTTTCTTCAGCCTCCCTTATGTCTGGATGTTCAAAGTGTAAAGGAGAGAGTTGACCTTTGAGTCTAATGTCTAATTATTAGCAATTTAAAAGGCCACGGGTATGAGGTTTTAGCAGAATTTCATTGATTTTGTATAATTACTCCAAGATGATGGTCAGTGTATATTTCACAGGTGTGGAGTAATGTAGCTAGTTTCACATAGAGAAATCTTGGAGAATCTGTCAGCTCTGGAATTGACTAGGCATTGGCTGATCAGCATTCTAAAAATATTAGCATAAAGCCCACAATATATATACATATATCTATATCTATATATATTTATGCTATGAACAGCAAATAGATACAAGTTTCTGAGAACCCAAATTTATGGCAACAGATCTCATATTGACCCTGTCATGGTTGGGGAGCACTTCAATCAATGTTGAGGGATGGTCCTCAGCAGGGAGCAATATATTGGATAGAGAGATATAGCTATTCTGAGATTTGCCTCTGCTAGTTCCTTCAGAAGCATCTTGAGAGCCACTGGAGGATTGACCTGTTGCCTTAATCATCATGTCTGTGATATCTGGAGTGATGTTGCTGGAGCAAACATGTTTGTGATTGGAGACCTTATTCTGCTTACTCTTGGGGATTGAGGAACTGCGCTTGAGGTCTATTATTTGGCTGAGTGGCCTATTGCTCAGAGTTACATACATGAAATTTGTGGCCATATATGTTCTTGAAATGAATGAATGAATGATGAATGAATCATCAATCAATCAATCAATCAATCAATCTCCCTCTCACATACAAACACACAGGCTAAATTTAGGCTCCTAATCTTTCGCATATTATGGTATATGCCCAAAATTATATGACTAGTAGTAGGAAGGGATAAATAATATTATGGTCACTTGGAGGGGTTTCTTTAAAATGTCTATGGATATTCTCAGTCATCCAGGTCATAATCAAACAGATAGAACAAAACAGAACAAAACAGAACAGAATAGAATAGAATTCTTTATTGGCGAAGTGTGATTGGACACACAAGGAATTTGTCTTTGGTGCATATGCTCTCAGTGTACATAAAAGAAAAGGTACATTTGTCAAGAATCATAAAGTACAACACTTAATGATATAATCAAATCATATTAGAAAACAGTCAATATAAATTGTAAGGATACCAGCAACAAGGTCTATTATTTGGCTGAGTGGCCTATTGTTCAGAGTTATATACATGAAATTTGTAGCCATATATGTTCTCTAAATCAATGAATGAATGAATGGATCATCAATCAATCAATCAATCAATCAATCAATCAATCAATCAATCAATCAATCTCCCTCTCACATACAAACACAGAGGCTAAATTTGGGCTCCTAATCTTTCACATATTGTGGTATATGCCCAGGGGTGGGATTCAAAAATTTTAGCATCCAGTTCTATCCCTGGTTGCTGGGCATCATGGGCTTGGCCTACTTGGCCTTCTGCTCCATGATGGGGGGGGCGTTTTCACCCTCCGCAGGCTATGGAGGCTTCCCTCAAGCCTCCAGGATGGTGAAAATGGCCTCCCCTGGGCTCTGCAGACCCTCCGGAGGCTGGAAACGGCCCCATTTGCAGACTTCTAGAACTTCCGGGATGCCTGTTTTTTGCCCTCCCAGAACCTCCACATGGGCACTGCATTTACATGGTGTCCAAAATGGGCCGTG
Source organism: Pantherophis guttatus (assembly GCF_059756535.1). Lineage (NCBI taxonomy): Eukaryota > Metazoa > Chordata > Lepidosauria > Squamata > Colubridae > Pantherophis > Pantherophis guttatus. The sequence continues at coordinate 15,368,020 of NC_142066.1, forward strand.
TGGAGACTCCTGGGAGGGGCAGTCTTTGCAACTACCAGTTCAGTGAACCAGATTCAAAATTAGTATCTGGTCCACCTGAACCAGTCCGAACCAGCTGAATCCCACCCCTATATATGCCCAAAATTATATGACTACCAGTAGGAATGGATAAATGATATCATGGTCACTCAGAGGGGTTTTCTTTAAAACATCTATGGATATTCTCAGTCATCCAGGACATAATTGTCTCAAAGTTGCTTTTTCAAATGGCAAGTGGATTGTGTCTTTTTTTGTTTGTTTGAGGTAGAAGAAGATATTTCACTTCTTCTCCAAGAAGCTTCATCAGTTCTGGCCAGATGGTGGGGAGAAACAATCCAATTGCCTTTTGAAAAATCACCTTTGAGGTTTCTTTAAAATATTCCAATGTCACCTATAATTTTTTTCTGTGATACCCTATATAAGACCTGGTTTGCTGCTGCTTATGTGTGCTCAGAAAAGTATCAAAAGCTTTGCTGGGGATCCAGAATATACTGTACTATTGCTTGTATGTATGTAAATAAAATAATGTCTCTTCAAAGAGAACAGTTGCCTTCGGAAGTTGTGGTGGCTTCATCACTTGAGACTTTCAAGAAGAGATTGGACTGCCATTTGTCAGAAATGATGTTGGGTCTCCTGCTTGGGTGGGGGGTTGGACTAGATGACCTACAAGGTCCCTTCCAACTCTTTTAATCTGTTAATCTGTTAATTTTGTTGCTTTACCTGAGCCTAAATTTGGCCACCACACTATGCTATGTCCTCCTGTTCTAATCTATGTGAGAAAACCATAAAAAGGCACGGATTTCCTCTGGATATTCTTGTTTTCACCTAGGCAAAGAAATACTTCTTTACATATATTTAAAGCTTCATGGCATCAAGAACTGCCCATTAAAATAATTGCTCAGGTGGTATCATGCATCTCCCAATTTAATTGGGAATGATGTAAAGTTTCATAATGACTGTATTATCAGCTTTACTGGCAAAAGTCAATTTATCAGCGGTTTTAAATGGGTCAGGAAATCAATCAACGATCTTCAAAGAATCTTGAAGTTTGTTCTTTGTGTTACTTCTGATGTCTATCTTGATATTAACCCAGTTGTTATGTTACTACTAATGAAAACCCAAAGGTTAATTAAATCATATGGAAAAGTGCTTGCTGAAAAATTAATATACCCTATTCTTCCAAAACCACATAATCCTCAAAGAATTCTGAGATGGAAGATGAATTCAGTCAAATATGTATGTACACACACACACACAAGCACAATTCCAAGTAGTTTTGCTTATTCAAAATGGAATCTTGTTCCTTTTTTTATTTCTTATGTGTTAATTGCTCTCTAGTGTTGAGTTCAGGTCTCAGTATAATTATATAGATTTTGGGGGTGAAGATGCATCCCACTAAACCAGCACTGGAAGACAGAATAGAGAAGATCTCCACAGCCACCACGTACTTCCCTTTGGTGCTCAGGTAGGTGGGGACAAAGGTCAGCCAAACATTGCAGAAAACCAACATGCTGAAGGTGATGAACTTGGCTTCATTAAAACTGTCTGGCAACTTCCTGGCTAGGAAGGCCACAATGAAGCTGAGAAGGGCCAAGAAGCACATGTAGCTCAAGACACAGTAAAACATGATGAATGAACCTTCATGACATTCGATTACCATTTCTCCATAGAGTGTCTCCATGTCTAAATGTGGAAATGGGGGAGATGTACTCAGCCAGATGGCACAAATAGTTACTTGAATGAAGGAGCAGAACCAGATAATAGAATAGGCCAACTTTTGCCCCACCCATTTATGGAATAGGCTCCCTGGCTTTGATGCTAGGAATGCTACGATGACTGTGATGGTTTTGGCCAATATAGAAGAGATCGCAATAGAGAAGATGATGCCAAAATTTGTTTGTCGGAGGAGGCAGGTCATCCTATTAGGTTTTCCAATGAACAGAAATGAGCAGAGGAAACAGAGAAAGAGGGAGATAAGTAGAAGGTAGGTGAGGTTGCGATTGTTGGCTTTGACAATGGGAGTGTCCCGTTGCTTAATGAAGATTATAAACACCAAAGCTGTAAGTAGGGAAAAAAGAAGAGACAGGGACACCAGAGTAATGCCCAGTGGCTCTTCAAAGGAGAGGAAATGCAGTATCTTTGGAATGCACTCATTATGAGCTTGATTTGGAAATTGATCCTTGGGACAACGGTCACAATTCTCCATGTCTAAAAAGAAGAGAACAGTTTCTGAACAGGCTTAAACTTCTCAGAAGTTTCAGAATTTCTTTTCTGGATATACCTGCAATGTAAGTTTTTTTCTAAATCCTTTTGTAACTCTCTATTCAACCTAGATTGTAAAAACGAGTACTGTAGTGAAACACAATTTAGATTTTTCTATATATCAGTGCTGTTGGAGTGCACTAGGTTTTATAGCATTTCTGAGCAAGAGAATAGCACGTCCCACTTTCTAAATGTGTGCCAGCTAGTGGGAAAGAGAAAAGAGATGCTTGACACTTTAGATCAGGGTTGAAATGCTACTGGTTTTGTCCAGTTCACCTGAACCGGTAGTAAAAAAGTCTCCTGGTTCGTCGAACCGTTAGTAAAAAATGTAAAAAAAAAGTTCTGACAATCAGTTGAGCGATGTGTGATTGTCGGAACTTTTTAAAAAACCTTTTTAGCATTTTTTTAACAACCTATTTACATCTATTCTCTGTCTCATGAGTCCCAGCTGATCTGGAGGAAATGGGGATTTTGCAGTAATCTTCCCCTGAAGTGGGGAGGGAATGGAGATTTTACAGTATTCTCTCCCTGGAGTGGGGTGGGAATGGAGATTTTACAGTATCCTTCCACAGCCATGCGCACCAAGCCATGCCATGCCACGCCCACCAAGCCACACCCACAGAACCAGTAGTAAAAATTTTTGAAACCCACCATTGTTCTGCGCATGTGCAGACCACTGATGAGAACATCCGGAGCAGTGGGCGGGGCATCCCGCCAGTTTTACTACCGGTTTTTGTGAACCCGTCCGAACCCACCACTGGGCTGGTTCTATTGGGATGTCATGAATCTTACCCATTTGTCTGGATATCATCTTTTCTGGACAGGGAGCACAAGCGTAGCAGCAAAATTTCCGCCCTTCGATCTTGTTCTTTCTTTTTCCAAGAGGACATGGCTCATTACATAAGGAGGGAGGAGGGATCTGTCCCCAAATAAAGAAAGAAGTCAGTAGTAATGTTTTACTTACGTTTTTGTCTTACAGGCAATGACTGTTGATAGTCATTTCTGCCATGTAACAGACAATTCAACCTCCAAAAGGTTACCAGAGCCAGGAACGTAAGCGAAGTTGCATTTGATTTGTTTTTTTTTATCTAGCTGAAGTTTAATTAATGAAATGCAGCCCACATTTCTATCTAAACCTGGATTATTTTCCCTACTGTTCCCCAGTCAAGGCTCTGGTTACTCTCTTTAAACCCAGGAAGACATAAGGCCTGGTTAAATGATGGACTCCCTGTCCCACATAGTAGCTGCCTGGTTGAATCACTCTCATAAGGTTGGCACACTTCAAGTCCCCTTAATTAAACAATGCCATTTATAAGGACCCTGGAAGGATATCTTTTCTGGAAAGGAATGGAATGGAATGGAATGGAATGGAATGGAATAGAATAGAATAGAATAGAATAGAATAGAATAGAATAGAATAGAATAGAAAAGGGACCTTGGTGGTCTTCTCGTCCAGCCCCTGCTGAAGCAGGAGTATCATGTTACAAGATATAACTTTTTATACTGTTGTGGCTCTCTTGCCCCGTCCAGTGGCTGGAGAGACAAATATGCCTGAACTCTATTGTTTGGAGCTGACTCCACCAATTTATTCATCAGCCCACACTCTCAAACCAAGTGTATGGTGGGAAGCCAGACTCCATTTCTTTTAGCGTTTGGAGAAGGCAAAAGCACAAAGAAGCAGCCATTTTAATCTGTGGCACATGGTCATCCAAGAACAAATTCACATCCCACACACAGAGCATTGCTGGTGAGATTCAAACGGCTTGTATTTATTGATTGTTATGTTCAGCAGTAACTTAATACTGTCTATCTTATATTTGATTCTCACTGTATGTATCCCCATTTTTCTCGGTTTCATCATATCCTGTTCTCTCAATAAAACATTCAGATCTACACACACAGTCCATTGCCCACAGCGACTGACTGACTGTCCATCCATCCATCCATCCATCTGTCCATCTGTCTGTCTATCTGTCCATCCGTCCATCTGTCCATCCATCCATCCGTCCGTCCATCATCTCTCTGTCTCTGTCTTTCTTTCTCCATCTCTCTGTCTCTGTCTCTGTCTCTCTGTCTCTGTCTCTGTCTCTCTCTCTCTCTATTTCTCTCTGTCTTCCTCTCTCTCTCTGTCTCTATTTCTCTCTGTCTTTCTCTCTCTGTCTCTCTCTCTCTCTCATCTGTCTGTTTCTCTGTTACAATCTCTATCATCTCTCTTTATCATCTACCTATCTATTGAATTCTAAAGCACACATCTCTCTCTCCCATATTATTGTTATGTTACATGAGTGAATCCATGATGCCACTGGATTTTGTCTTGATGAATACGGAAGGTTTCTCCTTGCAGATCTAGTTCCCCAACTGGGATGTTGATATAGGAGTTGTTTGGGAAAGTAACCAAATTTACAATGTCAAATCCAGCTTCTAATGCTCCATCTTCATTGAATTTAATTTCATCTCCAGCATTGTTGTTGAAGGAAATTCTCTGCAGAAATGAGTGGAGCTTGCGGAAGAAAAAGGATAAGGTTAGCCTTCAAAATGGCTTCAAACAACACCACTTTTTAAGTTTGGAGGCTTTCTTCCCTGGGAATAAAGAAGTATAGAGGACTGAAAGAATCTAGTGGTTATTTTGGACCATAGTCCATCTTACGGACTAAAATTTCTTTAGTATATGTTGATTTTTTTTTTCTAGTGACAATTGAGAGAGTTAGTGGAAAAAGAGCAAGAAGAAGCTATGGGAAGAAAATCTCCAGAGAAGTAGAAAGGCAGAAGTATGTTAAAGACCAGTTTTGTTGATGTGGAAGGAGGAAAACGCTGAGATGTGTAACGGTGGTGGTATTCAAATTTTTTCCCTACGAGTTCTGTGGGCGTGGCTTGGTGTTGGGGGTCATGTGACTGAGTGGGCATGTCCAACTTGATGTCACTCATGGCCATGCCCACTATGTCACATGACCCCCCACCAAGCGATGCCCACAGAACCTGGTAGAAAAAAATATTGAATTTACAGCTATTCTTTCTACCTATTTTTTGCCCAGGCCTGGCCTAGTACTGCATGCCGCCTGCTCTCCCTTCACCAGTCACATGCGTCACCCCGTTTCCCCTCCTTCAGAGGCCCTGGCCTTAGCCCGGCTTTCTCCCCCTTGAATGCCTCTTTTGTCGTCCTACGGCCGCGACCTTATCTTTCTCCCACGGCTGGCTGCCAGGGAAGGCAAGCCAGATCTGAGGCATCGCTGTTGGGCTCCCCACCAGCCCTCATCTCAGCCCCCCCTTGTCATGAGATGCCTGCAGCCACATCCTAAAAAAGACGCAGTACCTGCAGGCTTCTTGCACTGAAAATTACTGACCTCCGGCTCTGCTCCGTTTCCCGAATGCACTGCTGTCACCCTCTTCTATGCACCAGCCATGCAGGCACACCCCATTGCCTCCTGCTGCTGCGCCGAAGAGACTTCCCCGGGCAAGTCCAAGCGGAGCAGCGAAGCAGGCAATGGGGTGCGCCTGTGCGGCTAGTGCATAGAAGAGGGTGGTGGTGCATTCGAGAAGTGGAGTGGAGCTGGAGGCTGGTAATTTTCACTGCAAGAAGCCTGCAGGCACCGCATCTTTTTTTCGGTGTGGCTGGACCCGAACCTGTAGTATGTAGTATAGTTTATTGAATAGCCCAAAGGCCTTTTCAAACAGAACAGAAGAGAAAAAGGGAAAAAGATAAAACAGTTACAAAAATAGCAATCTAAAAATATATGATAGATGACATTAAAATTTTACCATATCAAATTTCAATAGCTAAGTTGCCAAGACTAGAAGACTAGATAACCCAAATAGGATAGCTCCTCTCTAACTGAGCTCATCTTTCTTACAATCGATAAAATTTTCCTTGATATAACTGGCTCGTATTGCCGTCAACCTTTTAAGGTATCGAGTGATCGCTCTTACCAGGGGAGGAGAGTCAGCCCTCAACAGAAATGCTAATTTTTGGCTTATATTCCAGTGGGAAAATTTATTTATAATTGGGGACAGATATTGATTTCTAACTTCCTGATAGAGACTACATTCGAATATTATATGTGCCGTGTCCTCCACGACGTTTACCCCACATATGCATATTCTTTTGTCATACGGGATTTTCCGATAACGGCCGAATCTAACGATGGTATCTAGAAGTTCGAATCTAAACTTAACAAATAACTGTCTCTCCACTGGTGGCATTTCTAAATATAAATACTTTTCCAGGGTGAAAGTTGTTTTAATTGCTGTCAGCAGTTTAAGGGAATGATTAGTTGAAAGGGTTGCCATATCCATTTGCCCATGTATATCTTTAATCCGTTGTTTAACTTGGTTCAGTGTGTCACACAACGGGAACCCTACGCCATATCGGTTCAATATTTCTGACAGCCGGGTTAGCCAGGAATACCTTTGAGGATTTGAAATCTGCTGTTCCTCTAGACCTATTTTAGGGAGTCTGCTGGCATCCATCTGGATCATTTTTAGCCAGTAGGCTACTGCCCTAGTGATTGTATAGGTGTATAGTGAGAAATGTCCCAATTCAGCTCTGACGGCTGCAGCTGAAGTGGAATTGTTTACCCCAAGCATCCTCCTTAACAGATTATTTTGAGTTCTCTCTAATATGGGGGCCTCTGTAAGACCCCAAATTTCAGCACCATAGAGCATGATCGGAACAAGACCCGAACCTGTATGATCCGGCTGAATACCCTCTCTGATGTGTAGGCATAAATGGGTCAATATTTGTAATGTTTCAATCTTGAAGAAAGATGAACATCAGTGATGCTTAGATAGATGATCTACAATGATCTGTTGACTCAATAAGTCTTGGCACTCAATAAGTCAAGGACAACATTTCAAAAGAGCATTGAGAAAGGGGAAAACTTACCTGCCATGCTTCTACAATCTTTGATCGCCCTTGATCCCTGTTGTTTTGTATCTTCTGATAAGTCCTCACTGTTTGAGCAGCCCGTAATGCTTGAGCCACAGCATAGATTGCATTATAGATACTGTAACTATGACCAAGTACTCTGGTTTCAAAGAAGGGTGCAATAAGGTCCTCTAGTCTTTCCTTTCCAGTACATTCCTCATCTTGAGAAACACCATTATTTGGTGGTGAACAGCCAAAAGCGTGGCTCAAGAAATCTCTAATAAAGCCATCTTGACTTGCCTCAGACGGGGTGACGTCATGTATAAATTGTTGGAAACCTGGAAGTTCTCTTGTGCTAATTGAGAAGGAAATGGCCCCATGGAACGTTTGCATATCGACAGTTCTTTGTAAGGTATGTAATGTGAAATCATTTTGGGCCATTGTGATCCACACTTTTTGCGTGGAAATTTTCTGTGAAGAATCCAAAGGCGTTGGGAGAAAAAATTGGGTGGCTTGTAGAATAGAGACCAGCCACATAAAGACTGTATTTTCTCCATGTACAATAACTGTATTTGCGGTTCTCTCTGTGAACAAAGTAATGTGCCTCAGACAATCTTCAATCAAGTCTAATCCTTCGGAAGAGTGTAAGTTTCTGTCAATTCTTTCGGTGAATTCGGAGCAGATTTTATTTTGAGAGAGCATGGGTTCCAGAGTTTGTATGAAATGTTCTCCATGTTTATCATCTACAATGACAAATCCTACCCATTTCCATCCAAAGTACAGGAGGAGCTGGATTAAACCCTCGTACTGGAGATCTTCATTGGGGGCCATGCGATAAAAAGGGGGGAAACGCGATTCATCAGTCACTGCCAATTGAAAAGAACCATATGAAATCTAAAAAAAAAAAAAGGAGGAATAAGACAAAGAGAAAATGATAGAGTAAGAGAATGGATGGATATGTCCTGTTTTTATTGATTTACTGTAAACTACGTTGTTTTTCAAAATATGGTTGTTTAATAATATAGATAAGGTTCAGAGATCTCCCTAAAAGGGGGATATCCTTTCTGAACATTGTCTGTCTGTCTGTCTGTCAGTCATAATCATCATCATCATCATTACCATCATGATGCTTGTGAAGAAGGCACAGAAGAGGCTGTACTTCCTGAGAGTGCTCAGGAAGATAAATCGATCTCAGCATCTACTTCTGTCCTACTATCGCAGCACCATTGAGAGCGTCCTAACATACAGCATTCTTGCATGGTATGAGAGCAGCTCTGTAGCGGACAAAAAAGCTTTACAGAGAATCATTAAAACTGCCCAGAATATCATCGGGCTCCAGCTGCCAGCCCTGAATGACATCTTCAAATATCGCTGTTTGAGGAAGTTGCATAACATTCTCAGAGACTCTTCCCATCCTGCTTACAATCTTTTTGGACTGTTTTCTTCTGGCAGAAGATACAGAACAATTAAAACTCAGACCACACATTTTCTGAATAGTTTTTATCCCAGAGCTATAATAGGATTCAACAATGAACTAAAGGGCCACCAACAGTGAGCTGTTGGACAGCATTACTTGGTCTGTTGTGTGGATGTTTAGGTGGTTTAGGAGTGGGGAATTTGTGTGGGTGGGAGTGTGTTTGGGGATTGTTATGTGTGTTGGACCTGGTCTTTGGATGTTAAGTAAATTTTGTTGTATGGGTATACTGTGTATATATGTACAATGACAATAAAGTTATTATTATGATCATCATCATCTCAAGTCTTTTTCTTGAAGATAACTTGAATATTTGAATTGAAAGAATCAAATCTTTCAGTGCTTCCTAGGTGAATGTTCCTTCTACATGTTGTGCTCCCCATCTTTAATATAAAACCCAGGTATTTGTGCACATTATGCTTCAAATATATGAACTGAAATAAGCGAGGCAGGTAATGATAGCTAGCATAAGCCTGCAGGTTCAAAGAATTATGTGTCAAAATTCTGTATGTCTCGATTCAGCATACTGAATGAAGCAATATACTGAAGAGAAACATGGATTAATCAAAGTCTGCCCTTTACCCTAATTTCTTTACTTCTCTTTACCCTAATTTCTTTACATCTGTTTACCGATAAACCATCAAGTTGCTTCTTGAAGGGGATTTCAAAGGCAGACAATCTGTGTGATTGATGTCCTAATTTTGAGATCTTTAGTTATGGCTCCAACCTGTGGGATCTTGAAAAGCTGCAAAATTTCTGCCATTCGTATGGATGTTTCGGGACTCATCCCTCCAATGATTCCCATCACTTTCTTTTCAGTCCCACAAATATAGTTGGGGACAATTTTATGCGACTTAAAAAGCAGATCCAGAATGGTACGATAGGTCATTAGTGCATCAGAGTAGCTGTCATAGATATGGAATCCAAGAGTGATGTTAGGCAAGATGTGAGAATCCTTGTTGATCTCTTTCACGGCAAACACTAAAGCCAAGACGTGTTGGTAGAACTTGGTTACCACACTGTAAAAAAGTCACTTGTTTCAAAAGAGAACTGTGCTATGCATTACATACTAAGGAATATATATCCAGTGACAGAAATACTACGAGGAAGACACACTGACAAGAGAACTATACTGAAGTTCACAGTTTTATGATTCCAGGTTCATATCCTATACAAAGTGGTTTGTTTAACTGTATCCTTTAACAGATACTTAAACAGATAACCCAAAAAGGATGCGATGGATAACTGATATACCCAGAAATGTTAAAGGACATGATTGAATAAAAAAGTAATGCATTCCCAGTGGTAGGTTTCTACCGGTTCGGCCCCGTTCAGGCGAGCTAGTAGCGGCAATGATGAACTGAGAGTGAACCAGTTCTCTCTGACGATTAGCTTGGCCCTCCCACCCAGCCCTGCGTTATACATACCTTATATTCCATTGTTTTTAGCCCAGCTGAAAGGTGTGGCAGAGCAGGTAGCTGCTTTTCAGCTGTTCCATAAAACACTGCGTTTGCGTGGAGCGAAGTGCATGTGAAACGCATGTATGAAGTGAACCGGTGGTAACACCGGTTGAAACCCACCACTGTGCATTCCCTTGGAAAAACTGGAGGAATCATGAAATACTTTAAAGAAGGAAGAGAGGATAATATTCTAGAAAGATCTGTATGGTTGTCACGTAGAAGAGATCTACAGAAGAAATCCCATTTTGCCTGCCTTTAAAAAGGAGAGACTTTATGTTTCTTTTTTTCATGTTTATTCATGTTTCTTTTTTTTTCATGTTTATTCATATTAAAATTTCCATTGAAATTTTGGCCCTTCATCCAGTTCCATAATGTCCTCTGAGCAAGGGTTGGCTTAGAACAAAGGTTGGGAACCTTAAACGCTCAAAGAGCCATTTGGACCTGTTTCACAAAGAAAAACAAAACACCGGGAGCCACAAAACTTTTCCCGTGCCTGACTATTTCCTGAGTGGCTACAAAACTAACATATGTAGTTGAATTAAACATTCTATTTTCTTCTAAAACTTTTCTTTTCTTGGATTTATCCATGGTTTGCCTACCAGGAGTCAAAAAGCTCAATAAATCATGTGCCAGCGGGTGTCGCACATTGGTGGTTGTGACTCATATTTTGAGTGACGGGGAGCTGCGGCAGAGGGATAAAAGAGTCCCATGTGGCTCCAGAGCCGCGGGTTGCTGATCCCTGGCTTAGAAGACCTACAGGGTCCTCTATGATTCTGTTAAAACATTCATCTTATTATGAAAACAATTCCTGTACAATCAGCTCAAGCCTGTTCAGTGTTGTAAAAAAACCCAAACATTTCGCTCCTTGATAAGCAACAAAATAAGGGATAGTAGGAATCATTAAATACTCCATAAGAAAAGTCTGAAGAGAAGGCAGGTTATCGAGTTGGAAGAAACAGAACGGGTTCATTTTTTTAAAAATGAGAATCTGAGCTGAGTGGAAAAAATTTATATTATGGGGGAGCTCAGTGATCTGGAGAGTAGAGCTGATGAACATAGCTATTAGTTATATTAGGAATTCATTTATCCTTCCATGGTGAACTCTTTCTATTCTTAAAAGGAGATGGTAAACAGAAGAGGACCTATTTCTACTTGTAAAGTTTTGTGTTTCAGCTTTGCCTTTTTCTTTCAAAGATTGTGATCTTTTTGAAATAGGACAGGTGATCCCAAGCCTCAAACGATACATGAAAAAAATATAGACACAGTAGTAATAACCCCAAGGTTTTGGAAATGATTTTTCATTCCACAGTCAATGCCTCTATTTAAAATATTATAGTGCCTATTAGGTGATGGTGAATTAGGGCCAGTTGTTTTTCCTCCAAGTTGGAAGAGTTTTCAGTTCTCAACAGAATATCTGCTTGTCCTGGTCTATCGGATTTTGGCTTAATTAGAAAAGAGGATGTTGAATTAACAAATCATTTCTATATAACCAGCTGCTGTTAAGGATATGTCCGTGATACATTTATATTCATTAACAGATGATGATGGAACATCTACTTTTACATAGATGGAAAGGAGAGAGCAGGATTAGATTAAAATAAACTAAGAGAGGGATTTCTTACATTGGGAAGGCAAGCGATTCCTCAGAAGGATGTTTATCAAAAGTAACTTTGGGGAACATGTAGTGAACATGAGACACCAATCCACCGATGAGAAGGTCTCCCTCCTGGTACCATTCCTGTGGAATTTGAATGGCTTCATCTCCAGTGCACTTAAGAGGCTGGATCTTCATGGCCAATTCTGGAAACAGTAAAATGACAATAATCCCCAACATTCCTGCTGATTTGGCTTCTCCTGTATTGCTGTTGCCAGCAGCCTTGATTCAAACAGGATACTATAGAGAGTGAAAGAAATGCTACCTTGGTTGAGATCTGTCTTCGGAATATATCGTGCCTTATTCATTGATCTGATCCATTTTCTTCAGCCTCCCTTATGTCTGGATGCTCAAAGTGTAAAGGAGAGAGTTGACCTTTGAATCTAATATCTAATTATTAGCAATTTAAAAGGCCCCAGGTATGAGGTTTTAGCAGAATTTCATTGATCTTGTATAATTATTCCAAGATGATAGTCAGTGTATATTTCACAGGTGTGGAGTAATGTAGCTAGTTTCACATAGAGAAACCTTGGAGAATCTGTCAGCTCTGGAATTGACTAGGCATTGGCTGATCAACAGTCTAAAAATATTAGCACAAAGCCCACAAGAAATAGATATTTATGCTATGAACAGCAAATGGATACAAGATTCTGAGAACCCAAATTTATGGCAACAGTTCTCATATTGATCCTGTCATGGTTGGGGAGCACTTCAATCAGTTTTGAGGAATGGTCCTCAGCAGGGAGCAATATATTGGATAGAGATATATAGCTATTCTGAGATTTGCCTCTGCTAGTTCCTTCAGAAGCATCTTGAGAGCCACTGGAGTATTGACCTGTTGACTTAATCATCATGTCTGTGATATCTGGACTGATGTTGCTGGAGCAAACATGTTTGTGATCGGAGACCTTATTCTGCTTACTCTTGGGGATTGAGGAACTGCGCTTGAGGTCTATTATTTGGCTGAGTTGCCTATTGCTCAGAGTTACATACATGAAATTTGTGGCCATATATGTTCTTGAAATGAATGAATGAATGATGAATGAATCATCAATCAATCAATCAATCAATCTCCCTCTCACATACAAACACAAAGGCTAAATTTAGGCTCCTAATCTTTCGCATATTGTGGTATATGCCCAAAATTATATGACTAGTAGTAGGAAGGGATAAATAATATTATGGTCACTTGGAGGGGTTTCTTTAAAATGTCTATGGATATTCTCAGTCATCCAGGTCATAATCAAACAGATAGAACAGAACAGAACAAAACAAAACAGAACAGAACAGAACAGAATAGAATAGAATTTTTTATTGGCCAAGTGTGATTGGACACACAAGGAATTTGTCTTTGGTGCATATGCTCTCAGTGTACATAAAAGAAAAGATACATTTGTCAAGAATCATAAAGTACAACACTTAATGATATAATCAAATCATATTAGGAAACGGTCAATATAAATTGTAAGGATACCAGCAACAAGGTCTATTATTTGGCTGAGTGGCCTATTGTTCAGAGTTACATACATGAAATTTGTAGCCATATATGTTCTCTAAATCAATGAATGAATTGATGATCAATCAATCAAGTGCGGCCGCACGGGTGGTTATGGGAGCAACGTGGAGTTCCCATGTAACACCTCTCCTGCGCGAGCTGCACTGGCTCCCGGTGGTCTTCCAAGTGCGCTTCAAGGTTCTGGTTATCACCTTTAAAGCGCTCCATAGCTTAGGACCTGGTTATCTACGGGACCGCCTGCTACCACCAATAGCCTCCCACCAGCCAGTACGCTCCCATAGAGAGGGGCTCCTCTGGGTGCCGTCGGCCAAACAATGTCGACTGGCGGCCCCTAGGGGGAGAGCCTTCTCTGTGGGGGCACCTACGATCTGGAACGAGCTCCCCCCGGAGAATCCCGTATCTGCGCACCTTCCGTCGCGCACTTAAGACTTTCCTATTCCATCAATCTGGCCTGGCCTAAATCTTCTCCCCTTTTTAAATGTAAATTTTAATTTGTTTTAAATTATGGGATATTTTAAATTCAGCCAAATTATTTAATTCGTTTTTAATTCATTTTAAATATTTTGTATTTATGTGTTTTATCTCGTGGCTGTTCACCGCCCTGAGTCCTTCGGGAGAAGGGCGGTATAGAAATTTAATTAAAAAAATCAATCAATCAATCAATCAATCAATCAATCAATCAATCAATCAATCTCCCTCTCACATAGAAACACAGAGGCTAAATTTGGGCTCCTAATCTTTCACATATTGTGGTATATGCCCAGGGGTGGGATTCAAAAATTTTAGCATCCAGTTCTATGCCTGGTTGCTGGGCATCATGGACGTGGCCTACTTGGCCTTTTGCTCCACGGCGGGGGTGGGGGGCGTTTTCACCCTCCGCAGGCTATGGAGGCTTCCCTCAAGCATCCAGGATGGTGAAAATGGCCTCCCCTGGGCTCTGCTGACCGTCCGGAGGCTGGAAATGGCCCCATTTGCAGACTTCTATAACTTCAGGGATGCCTGTTTTTCACCCTCCCAGAACCTCCACATGGGCACTGCATTTACATGGTGTCCAAAATGGGTCCTGTGGAGACTCCTGGGAGGGGCAGGATGGGGTTGGGAGGGGCCAACCAGTCTTTACAACTACCAGTTCAGTGAACCAGATGCAAAATTAGTATCTGGTCCACCCGAACCAGTCCGAACCAGCTGAATCCCACCCCTATATATGCCCAAAATTATATGACTACCAGTAGGAATGGATAAATGATATTATGGTCACTCAGAGGGGTTTCTTTAAAACATCTATGGATATTCTCAGTCATCCAGGTCATAATTGTCTCAAAGTTGCTTTTTCAAACGGCAAGGGGACTGTGTCTTTTTTTGTTTGTTTGAGGTAGAAGAAGGTGTTTCACTTCTCCTCCAAGAAGCTCCATCAGTTCTGACTAGATGGTGGGGAGAAAATCCAATTGCTGTTCTGTCCCCGTCTCACACATGCACACAAACAGTCAGCCAGGAGTTAAATAAAGCTTGCAGACAATAAATTCCTTCGATAACAGGATTGGCAGCAACCCAGTAGCTGCTTGCCAAGAACTTTACTCATAGAGAATAAAAACAAATACACAAATCCACAGAATTGTCAAGTCCAGTCGGTATTAAATCCAAGGCAGGCAGATAACATAGTTTCAGAGATACAAGGCGACTCGCTAGTTGTTTAGTTTTGTCCATCACAGAGCCTGAATGGCCACCACACCCCCTTTTATCCCCTGTGGAGGGTGGTCCAGTGACTCAGCTTAATCTCTTGTACGCCTCCTTTTCTGCTGCGTGCGCTTGTCTCTCCGACGCTGGCGTGGATCCAGCCAAGACTTATCTTCGTCACTGTCCGATTGCGACTGCTCGGCGATACCTGGCTCCTGGCCAATCTCTTCTCCTTCGGGAGACACCTGAGGCATTGCCAGAGAGGAGGGTCCTGGAGAGGGAGGCCTGGCCAACTCCTCTCCTTCACTTTCGGAGCCTTCTCCCTCTGATAAGATGGGATCGGGGGTCAGAGTCACAACAATTGCCTTTTGAAAAATCACCTTTGAGGTTTCCTTAAAATATTCCAATGTCACCTATAATTTTTTTCTGTGATACCCTATATAAGACCTGGTTTGCTGCTGCTTATGTGTGCTCAGCAAAGTATCAAAAGCTTTGCTGGGGATCCAGAATATACTGTATTATTGCTTGTATGCATGTAAATGAAATAATGTCTCTTCAAAGAGAACAGCTTGCCTTTGGAAGTTTTGGGAGCTTCATCACTTGAGACTTTCAAGAAGAGATTGGACTGCCATTTGTCAGAAATGGTGTTGGGTCTCCTGCTTGGGCGGGGGGGGGGGTTGAGTTTGAGTTTTATTAAATTTGTATACCGCCCTACTCCCGAAGGACTCAGGCCAGTGAACAGGCACAAGATAAAATACAGAAATACAAAAGTTTAATTTAAAACCAAATTAAATAATATTGGCCCACGACAATTAAAATCCCAATAAATTTAAAACAAATTAAAATTTCAATTTAAAATTTAAAATTTAAAAGAAAGGGGAGAAAAATTAGGCCAGGCCGGCTTGCTGGAATAAGGGTTGGACTAGATGACCTACAAGGTCCTTTCCAACTCTTTTAATCTGTTAATCTGTTAATTTTGTTGCTTTACCTGAGCCTAAATTTGGTCACCACACTATGCTATGTCCTCCTTTTCTAATCCATCTGACAAAACCATAAAAAGGCACGGATTTCCTCTGGATATACTTGTTTTCATCTAAGCAAAGAAATACTTCTTTACGTATATTTAAAGCTTCATGGCATCAAGAACTGCCCATTAAAATGATTGCTCAGGTGGTATCATGCATCTCCCAATTTAATTGGGAATGATGTAAAGTTTCAGAATGACTGTATTATCATCTTCATTGGCAAAAGTCAATTTATCAGCAGTTTTAAATGGGTCAGGAAATCAGTCAACGATCTTCAAAGAATCTTGAAGTTTGTTCTTTGTGTTACTTCTGATGTCTATCTTGATATTAACCCAGTTGTTATGTTACTACTAATGAAAACCCAAAGCTTAATTAAATCATATGGAAAAGTGCTTGCTGAAAAATTAATATACCCTATTCTTCCAAAACCACATAATTCTGAGATGGAAGATGAATTCAGTCAAATATGTATGTACACACACACACACACACACACAGAAGCACAATTCCAAGTAGTTTTGCTTATTCAAAATTGAATCTTGTTCCCTTTTTCTATTTCTTATGTGTTAATTGCTCTCTAGTGTTGAGGTCAGGTCTCAGTATAATTATATAGATTTTCGGGGTGAAGATGCATCCCAGTAAACCAGCACTGGAAGACAGGATAGAGAAGATCTCCACAGCCACCACGTACTTCCCTTTGGTGCTCAGGTAGGTGGGGACAAAGGTCAGCCAAACATTGCAGAAAACCAACATGCTGAAGGTGATGAACTTGGCTTCATTAAAACTGTCTGGCAACTTCCTGGCTAGGAAGGCCACAGTGAAGCTGAGAAGAGCCAAGAGGCCCATGTAGCTCAGGACACAGTAAAACAAGGTGATGGAGCCTTCATGACATTCGACTATCATTTCTCCATAGAGTGTCTCCATGTCTAAATGTGGAAATGGGGGAGATGTACTCAGCCAGATGGCACAAATAGTTACTTGAATGAAGGAACAGAACCAGATAATAGAATAGGCCAACTTTTGCCCCACCCATTTGTGGAATAGGCTCCCTGGCTTTGATGCTAGGAATGCTACGATGACTGTGATGGTTTTGGCCAATATAGAAGAGATCGCAATAGAGAAGATGATGCCAAAATTGGTTTGTCGGAGGAGGCAGGTCATCCTATTGGGCTTTCCAATGAACAGAAATGAGCAGAGGAAACAGAGAAAGAGGGAGATAAGTAGAACATAGGTGAGGTTGCGATTGTTGGCTTTGACAATGGGAGTGTCCCGTTGCTTAATAAAAATTATGAACACCAAAGCTGTAAGTAGGGAAAAAAGAAGAGACAGAGACACCAGAGTAATGCCCAGTGGCTCTTCAAAGGAGAGGAAATGCAATGTCTTTGGAATGCACTCATCATGAGCTTGATTTGGAAATTGATCCTTTGGACAACTGTCACAATTCTCCATGTCTGAAAAGAAGAAAAAAGTTTCTGAACAGACTTAAACTTTTCAGAAGTTTCAGAATTTCTTTTCTGGATTTTCCTGCAATGTACATTTTTTCTATATCCTTTTGTAACTTAGATCAACCTAGATGAGCCATGGTGGCACAGTGGTTAGAGTGCAGAACTGCAGAACTACTTCTGCTGATTGCTGGCGGCCTGCATTTTGGCACTTCAAATCCCACCAGTCTCAAGGTTGACTCAGCCTTCCATCCTTCTGAGGTGGGTAAAATGAGGATCCAGATTGTTGGGGTCAGGAAGCTGACTCTGTAAACTGCTTAGAGAGGGCTGTAAAGCACTGTAAAGTGGTATATCAGTCTAAGTGTTAGTGCTATTGCTAGATTGTAAAAATGAGTACTGTAGGGAAACACTATTTAGATTTTTCTACATATCAATGTTCTTGCTGTGCAGTAGGTTTTATAGCATTTCTGAGCAAAAGAATAGCATGTCCCACTTTCTAAACCTGTGTCAACTAGTGGGAAAGAGAAAAGAGGTGCTTGATACATTAGATCCTGAAAAACGTGCAGTAGTGCTGGAGCAGGAATGTGCAACTTAAACACTCAAAGAGCCACTTGGCCCGTTCCTCACAGAAAACAAAACAATGGGAGCCAGAAAACCTGGGTGGGCGTGGCCAGCCCAGCTCAATGTGACTTACTCCCACCCAGTCACATGACCTCCCCCAGCCATGCCTACCCAGATTCTGTGGCTCCCTGTGTTCTGTTTTCTATGCGAAATAGGTATCTCCACCCCTCTCTCCCCCTCCCTCTCACCTTTATCTTTCTCTCATCTGTCTTTTTTCTCTCTATCTCCCTCTCTATCTCCCTCTTTCTCTCTCTATCTTCCTCTCATCCCTCTCTCTCTCATCCCCCCCCTCTCTCTGTTTCTCTCTCTCTCTCTGTCACAAGTAAATGCCTTATTCTCCATTGTGTAAATAGTACATGAACAGGGTATCAGGGGTTAACTTATTCTTCACCTCTTAATGTATTCATATTTCACCACTCCCATATCTAGCTCCACCCATTGTATATATAAGGAGCTGCATACGTCCATTCTGTGCTTCTATCTGTGAATATTCAGTGAATATAGAATGCCTTATGTAAATAAACAGTGATTTAGTTGAATTGATAATTCTCAACTTATTTATTGAGTCTGATCCTGAAAATATCGTAACAATCTGGTAGCAGAGGATGGTTGAATTGACTCAATAAAAACTTAAACATGTCTAAAAGAGATAGGCCCAACACCAGGGCATACAGCAAAGAAATGGAAGCGGATCAAGAAATAATCGATGAGTCCACGAATGCAATTTCGAGAGAATCTGAAGAATACACCACAGACGACGAAGAAATAATAAATGAAGATGATGACCAAGAAGAAAACGAAATAGAAAACAACGAACTCAGGTCAGAGATACGGAAACTTTTAAAAAGCCAAAAGAGCGATGAAAGTCTCGTCGCGAATCTCCAAGATATACTAAAAAACAACGGAGCAGCGAAAGAGAAGCACATCGCTACTGAAAAATCAAAAGACTCAAAAATAGTGAGTAATATGATTGCAGATGAAAACGCAACGAAGAAGAAAACCAACAATCCCGCGCAAAATTTTGAATGGCAGCTGTCTTGGTTTCAACAGACCCCTAAGATGAGCGAAGCAGAGCCAATCAGAAAGCAGGATTCAAAATATCTGGCGCGAAAAGCCTTACCCGATGCAAAAATGAAAGAGAAAAAAATATATACCTCAGAAGAATCAGACACAGGGAACGAAGAAGATTCAATAGACATGCAAGTAAAATCAGCAATGAAAACGCTTTTTGCAGCATTTGGACCAAAACTGAAGATCACTAAAAGATCAACAAAAAAACAAGCAAACGAGCCAACGCCTCAAAATCTACCCGCTCCTATCCAGACGGCGAGAGCACCGACGCCTGAGCCCAGAGAGCCCTGCAGATACCGCCCCACGCCGCAGACTAATCCAAGGACCAGCACCTTCAGCGAAAGAAAACGAGCGCCCGCTATCACCAGGACTCCAAAGATCGAGCCGGAGACTGATTCATCGGGAGAAGAACAGAGCGAGAGAGCTGCAGCAGCGAGAACCTCTCACGATGACTCCAGAAACAAAATGAGCAACGCGCATGCGCAAGACTACGCAGACAACTTCGGGAGACATGAGATGCGGAGAGAATCATGCAAACTCGTTGCAAGCATCCCCACGCCGTTTTGCAACTTTCGTCATTTGCAAGACCACGGACTACCTCCGGTTGTAAGTAATGGACCCAACAATGTTGGGAATTTACCCAATGACTTTCCAAAGCTGAGAATAGATGGCATTAATTTGCAAGAATGGTATCAGCAGCTCCAGGTTGTCTTTATGAAAGAAAATTTACTCTTCTTTATTACTAACCCCCCAAAAAGACCTTGGACTCTAAAGTTAGATTGCCTACACCATAGAACATTCTTCTTATTAATTTCCAGTGTATCTCCTGCCATGTATCACAGTATTAAGCAAAATCTGACTGTCTCAGAAATTATTCAATGCATGTTTAATTTATTTCACAGTGAAAGTGTAGCCACTACCACAAGAATGTCTAAAGATTTCTTCTCTTCTAGGATAAAGCCAGGGGTTTCCATAAGTGAACATTTAATATCTTTAAACAAAATTAGAGCAGAACTGCACTTAAGGGGGGAAGTAATTTCAGATCAAACGATGAAAAGTGTTATCATCAACTCACTTGACCCATCATGGGATAATTATATGTCACATTTAGACACAATCAATCTAGGATACTTATCCATAGAAAGTCTATCTAACAAGTTAATAGCTGAAGACAATTCAAGGAGGAGTCGTTATAACAACCACATAGAACACAAACAATATAAAAAGGTAGCATTTCAAGAAAGATATCATGAACCATTTAAATGCCACGATTGTGGGTCCAGAGAACATAATAGGAGGGATTGTCCTAAAATTCCAAGAGAAAGACACAGGTCAGAATATAGAAATAGGTACAACAACAGACAATCTTCCATTGATAGACATAGATATAGAAGTCCACCCAACTATAGAGAACGTAGAGGGGGCAGAGACAATTCAAAGGATAGAAAGTCTGGTTCACTGAATGGGCTAGACAAACATGACAACATTAACATACAACAACCAGAGAACAACAATTGGCTTATTGATTCTGGAGCAACCAATCACACTACAAATAATAAAAATATATTATCTTCTTTTGTAGAAGATAAATTTGTAATCAAAGTAGCTAATCAAGAAAAGGTTCAAGTAATAGGTAGAGGGAATGTAATCTTACCAGGCCTAGGAAAAGTAGAGGGGGTATTACTAATACCTGAGATACCTCATAACATACTTAGTGCAATAAAACTAAGCAGAGATTCTGACATTAACATTGTGTTCTCAAAAGGAAAGGCAACATTAGAGAAAAACAGAACAAACATAGGCACAGTAATAATCAAAGGAGGTCTACCTTATTTAATGACAAAGGAGAAATGGTTAAACAACATTGATTCAAATATGGAAGATGACAATGAAATAGATAATGGAGACAATAGTAATAGTGACAATGAGGAACATGAAGTAACTCATAACCACAAAGATACACACAATGGAAAAAAACCTAAAATAGGTAAACCAATTCACGATGAGTGTGCTCATGTCTTACATAGGAAATTAGGACATGCCAGTTTTCCTGTAGTGCAAAAGATGACTGAACATGCAGAAGGTGTTAAAATAAAAAATTGTGAAAACTATTTGGAATGCTCAGTATGTAAATCTACAAAACTCAAAACTAGTCCCAGACCTAGAAAGTCAACGAGATCAACTAACAAAATTTTTGATTTGGTACACATGGATCTAGTTGGTCCATTAACACCATCAATTACTTATAAAAAACGTTACTTTCTAACCATTGTGGATGATTATAGTCATTATGGATTTGTTTACACATTAAAACATAAAGATGAAACCTTTCAGAAATTTAAGGAGTTTTACAAATGTATAGAAACACAACACAATATTAAAATAAAACAAATCATGACAGATAGGGGATGTGAATTCATGTCTAAGGAATTCTCCCAATGGCTAAAAGACAAAGGGATGTTACATTACACATCTAGCCCATTTTCTGCATTCCAGAACGGAGTGGTAGAGAGAAAGAACTCAACATTACAAACCATGATTAGATGCACATTAGAGGATGCTGGCTTAGGTAAACAATTCTGGTCAGAAGCCCTACAATATTCTAATTACACACAAAACAGAACTTGGTCCAGTATTGTAAATAAGACACCGTATGAAGCAATGTATAACAGAAAACCAAAACTAGCACACATGCACATATTTGGAGTCACTGCAGACGTACACATACCTAAACAATTGAGGCGCAAAGGTGAGAACGTATCCAGAAGACTTAGATTTATGGGATACGAGACAGGTACAAAAGGATACAGATTTATCGATAGTAATAACAAATTTATAGTTTCCAGAACAGCTGTGTTCCATGAACAGGCCAACTGGTCTAGAATACATCTTAACGAAATATTCCCAAACACCAACTCAGGCACTAAACTCCAAGAAAAAGGGAATAGAGAAGAACATAGTAACAACACGCATAAAAATAAAGTCAAAACATGGACAAATAGTCAATACAAAATAAGAACAGATTCATTAACAAAAAAGGAAGCGAGGTATATGCAAGACAATGATACTAAACCAGAAAGAGCAATCAGAAGTAGCAGAAACCAAGTGCCAAACAAATATAAAGATTATTAATGCATATGGATAGAGAATCACCAACACCTAACACATATGAGGAAGTGTTAAAACTTCCCCCTGAAGAAAAGAAAAAATGGGACTCAGCCATGAGTAAAGAGATGGATAGTTTACGAGGGCTAAATGTATTCACACCTACAATTGCACCAAAGGACAAAACCATCATTGGCACTAGGTGGATATATAAAATTAAAAATTTAGAGGGAGGCAATACTCTATACAAAGCTAGATTAGTTGCACAAGGTTATGCACAGAAATATCCCGAGGATTATACAGATACATACTCCCCCACAGTAAGAACAGAGAGTGTCAAGACAGCTCTGGTTATAGCATCAGCACTCAACCTCGATGTGTTCCAATACGACATACAGACTGCGTATTTACATGCAAAATTAGATAAAGAAATATATGTGAGGGCACCCCACAGTCAATACACAAACAAAAATGAAACTTGGTTACTAAATAAAAGTTTATACGGGTTGAAACAATCTGGTAAACAATGGTATGATTGTTTAGTAAAAGTACTCAAAACTATGAATTTCAATGCCACTACTGCTGATAATTGTTTCTTTGTCAAAAAAGAGGATGATTCACTAGAATTTGTATTGATCTATGTGGATGATATTTTGTACATAGGTAAACATAATGAAAGGAGAGAAGCATTTGTAACAAAACTGAATGAACATTTTTCATTGAAATCTTTGGGTAAAGTAAATAAGTATCTTGGTGTTCAAATCAGTAAAACCAGAAGAGGATTTAAGCTTTCTCAAAAGGACAAAATCATAGAGCTCTTGAATAAATGTAATTTAAGTAATGCTAAGCCTTGCGATACTCCAATGCAAATTGATTTTTTGAAGAATACAGATGAATCATCCCCTGAATTCAAAGACAATACATTTTACAGGTCAGTCATAGGTTCACTTCTTTATATCTCCAATTGGACTAGACCTGATATTGCTTTGCCTCTCAACTTATTGTCCAGACATGTTAGCAAACCATCACTATACCATTGGGAAGCTGTCAAAAGGATATTAAGGTACTTGAAGAATAGTTTAGACTTCTGTTTGTTATTGGAACCTAATACTGTCAAAGAGCCCATCCTCACATGTTATGCCGATGCGGATTGGGCTGGCAATACCTCATGTAGAAAAAGCACATCTGGTTATTTATTTTTCCTTAACGGTTGTCCAGTTTACTGGTATACTGGCAAAAAAGATCTAGTAGCCACTTCAACAACAGAGGCAGAATATGTTTGTCTATCTAAGGCAGGAAATAACCTTGTATGGTTTAACGATTTACTTTCTGATATTTGGAAGAAACCCATTTTGTCTTTTATTATGCATGAAGACAATAAAGCTGCTATCGAAATATCTAGGTCTGATGCTATTGGACAAAGGTCCAGACATATAGATATAAAGTTTAAACATGTGAGACAATTATCTCAAGATGGATTTATCAAAGCAGTTCATTGTGAAACATCAGAGCAAATAGCTGACATATTAACAAAGCCTTTGCCGTCTAAGCAACATAAATACTTGACTTCTAAATTACATGTCTTATATTGTTCTGAATCTGATTGTAATTGTTGTAATATATCGAATCGGCATTTAGAGGGGGATTTGTCACAAGTAAATGCCTTATTCTCCATTGTGTAAATAGTACATGAACAGGGTATCAGGGGTTAACTTATTCTTCACCTCTTAATGTATTCATATTTCACCACTCCCATATCTAGCTCCACCCATTGTATATATAAGGAGCTGCATACGTCCATTCTGTGCTTCTATCTGTGAATATTCAGTGAATATAGAATGCCTTATGTAAATAAACAGTGATTTAGTTGAATTGATAATTCTCAACTTATTTATTGAGTCTGATCCTGAAAATATCGTAACACTTTCTTTCTCTCATATCTTTCTATTTTTCTCTCTGTCTCCCCCTCTCTGTGTCTCTCTCTATGTCTCTCTCTCTATGTGTGTATCCCCTCACTTTCTCTTGCTCCCTGTCTCTGTGTCTCCTCTAACTCTCTCGGAAAGCCCTCCGTGCTCAAGGCTTTTTGCTACCTGTTTTTCTTCCTTCCTTTTGGAAATCCAGGCTGGCTGAGAAATGAGCAAACCCGCGGTGGAGGCTTCCCTCCTCCTCCTCTCCCTCCTCTCACGACCCCCGGCTGGCTGTGGCGGGGCAGGGATGGTGTGCATGAGAGGGGGAGGAGGGGGAGGAGGAGGGAACCCTCCACCACGGGTTTGGTCATTTCTCAGCCAGCCCGGATTTCCAAAAGGAAGAAAGAAAAATGGGTAGCAAACAGACCCAAGGAGTGCAAAAAAAAAAAAAAAGCACGCTATGCTGCGCAAGGTGCTGCAAGAGCAGCAGGCAGGCTGTGGAGGGGGTGTTGGGTCTTCTCCCTACCCCATGCCAAAGGAAAGCCAGCTGGGCTTTTCCTTCCTTTCTACCCTTCCCCCCATTCAATCCTACTTTGGGACAGAGAAGCACGCGCTGGAAACATGTGTTGAGGCAATGTCGGAGCACATCTTCTGACCCTCCAGTGCTCACCTGCAACTCTCCGCACTCCTCCAGGCCCAGCTTGCTGAGGGGAGGGGGAGTAGCCCTGAGGCCTCTGCTCCCCCCATGGCCATAGCCATCGTGGCCCAGGGAAGAAAACAGAAAGCAGCGCATTTCAACAGCTGTGAGAGCCGGGCCACGCCTCTCCACCATCCAACTCGCCAATGGGGGTGCTTCTGCCAGGCCATCTCCTCCCCCCACTGGGCTGTTGTGCTTGGTGGGGAAGTGGAGGGCTTCCCCATGCCGCCCCCTTCTTTCTCTTGGCCTTGCTGACAAGGGAGGAGGAAGGCCAGGCTTGGGGGATGGCCCCCACCCCACAAGATCTGCCCCCTTCATTCTATCCCAGCTTTTGTGCTGGCGGCAACAGCAAATGTACCGCAATGAAGGAGGAATGTTGTTGTCGCACAAAGGCAAGTAAAGGGGTGCTTCGCTCCTGCACTAAGGCTCTGGTCATGTCACTGCCACAACAGAGAGCCGCAGCAGAGGGCCGAAAGAGCTGCATGCAGCTCCGGAGCCACAGGTTGCCAACCCCCGCACTAGAGGATGGGAGAACAGGAACTGTGCTACTTGATTCCTGTTTCCTTTATGTGATATGCCCATCATATGAATGAGGTTCAACTTCAAGGATAGAGAGAGATGGGGTAGAGCAGGGGCCTCTAACACCCTGGCTGTGGCCCACTACCTATTTAGAACTGTGCCACACAAGATGTGGGTGAGCAAAGGAGGAAAAGGAAAAGGAAGAGACATAAGTGGTGCCTGCTGCTTGCAAAAATGGAGTTGCATGTGCCCAAGACATTGACATAGAACCATCCTCTCTATCCCCCCTGCTGGTCCACCAAACTGGAAAGATTGGAGACCGCTGGGGTAGAGGACATCACTGATGTCTCTTCCTCCTTTGTGATGCATCAATACAGAGAGCAAGAATGTTGAAAAGATTCTTGTTAATGGGATACAGGTTGGTTCCATTGGGATGCCATGAATCTTACCCATTTTTCTGGATATCATCTTTTCTGGACATGGAGCATAAGCATAGCAGCAAAATTTCCGCCCTTCGATCTTGTGCTTTCTTTTTCCAAGAGGACATGGCTCATTACATAAGGAGGGAGGTGGGATCTGTCCCCAAATAAAGAAAAAAGTCAGTATTTTTTTAAAAAAATAATTTTTATTAAACAGTTTTTTTTAAAAAACAAAAAGAGATATTAACACTTTCTTCTTTTCAACAGTTTCGCATCAGTAATCCATACTTATAATTATACATTTTCTCTCTCTTATCTTAGGATATCTTTTATACATGTATTTCTAATATACCATGTATATACCATTATAATGTATATTATACATTATAATGGTATACATGTATATTACAATAATACATGTATATTATTACAATATACATGTATATTATTCTAATTGTTTTATTTACATTTGACATAAATGTGTACACAATTTTCTTTCCACAATTTTTATTCCTTCCCATTTCTTCTTATATTTCTCCACCTAATTCAACCATTCTTTCTTTTGTTTGTTTCCATACACAGCATTTTCTCAACCATCTTTGTTCTTTTGACTTGTTTTGATGCCTTTGTATTGTTTCTTGTTTTAAAAACTTTTAACAATTTATAAACTGCCCAGAGTGACTGACTGTCTGTCCATTTGTTCATCTATCTATCTATCTATCTATCTATCTATCTATCTATCTATCCATCCATCCATCCATCCATCTATCTATCTATCGATCTATCATCTATCTATCTATCTATCTATCTATCTATCTATCTATCTATCATCTATTTATCTATCTATCATCTATCTATCTATCATCTATCTATCTATCTATCTTCTATCTATCTATCTATCTATCTATCTATCTATCTATCTATCTATCATCTATCTATCTATCTATCTATCATCTATCTATCTATCTATCTATCTATCTATCATCTATCTATCTATCAATCTATCTATCTATCTATCTATCATCTATCATCTATCATCTATCATCTATCATCTATCTATCTATCTATCTATCTATCTATCTATCTATCTATCTATCATCCATCTATCTATCATCTATCTATCTATCTATCTATCTATCTATCTATCTATCTATCTATCTATCTATCTATCATCTATCATCTATCATCTATCATCTATCTATCTATCTATCTATCTATCTATCTATCTATCTATCATCTATCTATCATCTATCTATCTATCTATCTATCTATCTATCTATCTATCTATCTATATCTATCATCTATCTAGCTAATTTGAAAGCACCCATCTCCATCTCAGAGCCCATATTATTGTTATGGTACCTGAGTGAATCCATGATGCCACTGGATTTTGTCTTGATGAATATGGAAGTTTTTTCCTTGTGGATCTATTTCACCAACTGGGATGTTGATATAGGAGTTGTTTGGAAAAGTAACCAAATTTACAATGTCAAATCCAGCTTCCAGTGCTCCATCTTCATTTAATTTAATTTCATCTCCAGCATTGTTGTTGAAGGAAATTCTCTGCAGTAATGAATGGAGCTTGCAGAAGAAAAAGAATAAGGGTTAAAGGTTTTAGATGAGATTAGATTCACAGAATTGGAAGGGACCTTGTAGGTCATCTAGTCCAACCCTCCCCCCATCCAAGCAGGAGACCCTACATCATTTCTGACAAATGGCAGTCCAATGTCTTCTTGAAAGCCTCCAGTGATGAAGCTCCCACAACGTCCGAAGGCAACTTCCATTGGTTGATTGTTCTCAGAAAATTTCTTCTTATTTCTAGGTTGAATCTCTCCTTGATTAGTTTCCGTCCATTATTCCATGTCCGGCCTTCAGGCACTTTGGATAATAGCTTGAATCCCCTCCTCTCTGTGGCAGCCCCTCAAATATTGGAACACTGCTATTATGTCTCCTCTAGAACTTCTTTTCATTAAACTAGACATACCCAGTTCCAGCAACTGTTCTTCATAAGTTTAGTCTCCAGTCCCCTAATCATCTTGGTTGCTCTCTGCCCATTTTTGGTTGCTTCTTCTCTGCACTTTAAAGGGAAACAGATTAGCCTCCAAAATGGCTTCAAACAACACCACTTTTTAAGTTTGGAGTCTTTCTTCCCCAGGAATAATGAAGTATAGAGGACTGAAACAATCTAGTTGTTATTTGGACCATAGTCCACCTTATGGACTAAAATCTCTTTTAGTACATCTTGATTTTTTTCAGAGAAGTAGTTGAAAAAGAACAAGATGAAACTATGGGAAGAAAATCTACAGAGAAGTACAAAGGCAGAAGTATGTTAAAGACAAGGTTTGTTGATGCGGGAGGAGGAAATAGCTGAGATGTGTAGAATGAAAATCCTTGGATGAAAATCCTAAAGGGGAAAACGACTCAAGAATCTTGGGAAATTCTGAAAAAATATGATCATAAAAGCCCAAATCAGCACAATATCACTGAGAAAGAAAAACAAGAAATCCAAGAAGAAACCAGCATGGCTGCACAAAGATCTCTCTGACAAATTGAAAGACAAAAAGGACAAGTACAAAAAATGGAAAGGGGGTCACACAACTAAAGCAGAATATCAGCAGATAGCCAGAATCTGCAAAGGTGAAGTCAGGAAAGCAAAGACTCAGAATAAAGAAAGACTTGTAACAAAAGTCAAAGATAATAAAAAAAAAGTTTCTTCCAACATATAAATAACAAGAAACAAATCAAGGAAACAGTTGGTCCACTAAAGAGAGAAGCTGGCAAGGAAGTAACAGGTAAGAGAGAGAAAGCAGAGCTGCTCAACTCATTCTTTGCATCTTCATGCAAAAAGAAACTGTAGCTCAACCTACCAAAAACATAACTGTAAAGGACAGACTAGAAATAAAAGTTAAAATAAGAAAAAAATAGTAAGGAAATACCTGTCTGATCTTGACAAACACAAATCACTGTGAACTGATGGATTATATCTCAGAGGCCTAAAGGAGCTGGCAGATGTCATGTCGGAACAACTTTACCACATCTTTCAAAAATCGTGGAGCACCAGGGAACTACCAGAGGACTGGAAAAGAGCTGATATGGTTCCCATCTTCAAAAAAGGAAAAAAACAAAAACAAAACCCAGACCCAGGAAACTACAGACCAATCAGCCTAATATTAATACCCGGGAAGATACTGGAAAAGATAAAACAAAAACAGATCTGCCTGTCACTGCGTTCTTTGTATTTGCCAGCTGAGCTTCCATTCTGAACATTACGGTAGCTTGCCAGAGAACCGTATCTCTAAGATAATCCTGTCTTGTGATTTCTGAGCCACTGCGCATGTCTACATTCTTTCTTTCTTTCTAACTTCCTGTTTTACATTTTCCGTCTCTGAGATATCACTGCCAGTAAGATGTAATTAGCTAGTTTTTTTTTTACTTTTATAATAAAAATGTTTCTTAGAAGAATACATTTGGGTTTTCTTTCTTTGAGAATATACACCATGGAAAACAAGATCCATTCACCTCTAATTAATTACAGTTTCCCCAGGAGAGGAACGAGGCTGATTCACGCTCCGACACTGCCAGCATATAGAAACAAATAAAGTAATAACTAGCAGTCAGCATGGGTTTGTTAAAAACAGATCATGCCAAATCAATCTTATTTCATTCTTCAACATAGTGTCTAAATTAGTAGACCAGCAAAATACTGTGGACATAATATACTTAGACTTCAGCAAGGCATTCAACAAAGTAGACCACAACCTACTTCTTGGTAAGCTAGAAAAAAGTGGGATAGATAGCATCACCACCATATGGATTCCCAACTGGCTGACAAACCATACTCAACGAGTAGTCCTTAATGGGTCTACGTCTACATGGGGGGAAGTAAGCAATGGGGTCCCACAAGGTTCCATCTTAGGCCCAGTACTCTTCAATATCTTCATAAATGACTTAGATGAGGGAATAGAAGGGGAACTTACCAAATTTGCAGATGATAGTAAGCTGGCGGGAATAGCTAACACCCTAGAAGATAGGCTCAAGATCCAGAAGAATCTTGACAGATTTGAACACTGGGCCCTATCTAACAAAATGAAATTCAATGTAGAGAAAAGTAAAGTCTTATACTTAGGCAAGAAAAACCAAAAGTACACATATAGACTGGGTGAAACCAGGCTTAATAGCACTAACTGTGAGAGGGATCTTGGAGTCTTTACTGGATAACCAGCTAAATATGAGCCAGCAGTGTGCGGCGACAGCCAAAAAAGCCAATGCAATCCTAAATTGCATTAACAGAGGGATACAATCAAGATCAAGGGAGGTACTAATACCACTCTATAAAGCCTTAGTAAGACCACACCTAGAATACTGCATCTGGTTTTGGTCACCACACTATAAAAAAGATGTTGAGACTCTAGGAAGAGTGCAGAGAAGAGCAACCAGGATGATTAGGGGATTGGAGACTAAAACATATGAAGAAAGGTTACAGGAACTGGGCATGGCTAGTCTAGTGAAGAGAAGGACCAGGGGAGATATGATAGAAGTGTTCCAATATCTGAGGGGCTGCCACAGAGAGGAAGGGGTCAAGCTATTTTCCAAGGCACCTGAAGGCCAGACAAGGAATAATGGATGGAAACTAATCAAGGAGACATTCAATCTAGAAATAAGGAGAAATTTTCTGACAGTGAGAACAATCAATCAAAGTAACAGCTTGCCTTTGGAACTTGTGGGAGCTTCATCACTGGAAGCTTTCAAGAAGAGATTAGACTGCCATCTGTCAAAATTAGTGTAGGGTCTGCTTGGGTGGGAGGGGGGGTTGGAGTAGATGAGCTACCATGCCAAAAGCAGGGGGGAGGGCAGGAGGGTTGCAGGTGCATGTGCCCACACCCTTAATTCAATGCGCCCCACCCTAGCGCACATGCGCGTGTGACCCCTGCGCTCCCACTGCTTTTTGTATGCAATGGCATGGTGGGCCCAATAGGCCCATTTTTTTGCCCTCCCCAGGCTCCAGAGGCTTTCTTGGAGCATGGGGAGGGTGAAAACGGCTTCCCCCCCACCGAGGCCCTCCGGAGGCCAGAAATGGCCCATTTTCTGACTTCCAGTGGGCCCGGAAGGCCCAAATATCAGGTGGCTGGTGCATGCATGCGTGCTGCAGCTGAGCTAGGGCAATGCTCACGTGCCCACCAATATGGCTCCGCATGCCACCTGTGGCACGCGTGCCATAGGTTCACCATCACAGACCTACAAGGTCCCTTCCAACTCTGTTAATCTGTAATCTGTAAATTGCCTCCAACAACACCTCTGGGCTGCACATAAAACAGTAAAAAGGATAGGAATTTCCAAATATAAATCAATGAAAAGTCATTTGTGAGTGGAAAAGCTGAGAAATAAAGAATACCAACGCAGAGGATCAAAGAGAGACGAATCAATACACTTTTAAAAGTGATTTAACCCAATTAGCTCTTGCTTCCAAAATAGAACATATCTTCCAGTTTAAAGATGTCACAACTCTATACCATGTGCCTTCTTAGCGCAGTAGGCAGCGCGTCAGTCTCATAATCTGAAGGTCCTGAGTTCGAGCCTCAGAGAGGGCAGAATTTTTCCTTTTAAGGAAGGGGGGGGGGAAAGAGAGTTTTTATTTTAGCGGCATTTTCAAAAAAATGAAATAAAATACCTTGCTGGGGGGAAATTGCAGGACCCAGGCTGAGTCTTCTAAAGGGAGATTTGGAGGTTTTGGATTTAAGGCGGGAGGTAGGAAGACATTGCTGGGACACACACACACACATACACAAATTTATTGGGATCTTGTGCAGGCTTTGCAATTTGGCTGCAAATAGTATGAGAAAAAGATGCAGCCACTTCCTTTAGACCAGTGTTTCCCAAACTTGGGAACTTCAAGATGTATGGACTTCAACTCCCCAAATCCCACAGCCAGCCATGCTGGATG
Organism: Pantherophis guttatus; assembly: GCF_059756535.1. Lineage (NCBI taxonomy): Eukaryota > Metazoa > Chordata > Lepidosauria > Squamata > Colubridae > Pantherophis > Pantherophis guttatus. Next base: position 15,399,686 of record NC_142066.1, read on the forward strand.
GGGAATTCTGGGAGTTGAAGTCCACACTTCTTAGAGTTCCCAAGTTTGGGAAACACTGCTTTAGATCACCATTGACTTCTCATTGCAATGCACTGACCAATGCATCTCATTGCAGAGTAAAGCTACATAAACAGCAGTAATTCCTAAATGCCCGGCTAGCTTAGTCGGTAGAGCATGAGACTCTTAATCTCAGGATTGTGGGTTCAAGCCCCACGTTGGGCGCACAGCTATTTGCTTGCTTTTTTAAATAGCAGCCTTTCCCTCTCTTTTTAAATAGTTTAAAAAAAACCCCACACACTTTAGCCAGGACACATCACAGAATAAACTGCCCTTGCTGCAATTATCCGGCCCCAGCGATGTTTTACGGTAGGTGGACATCATCTTTTTGAAGATGGAGCGTTCAGAAACAGAATTGAAGGTCTAAAACTGTGTCGGGAATGATAATAATAAAAATGGATGGAAACGGATCAAGGTGACATTCAATCTAGAAATAAAGAGAAATTTTCTGACAGTGAGAACAATCAACCAATGGAACAGCTTGCCTTCAGAACTTGTGGGAGCTTCATCCCTGGAGGCTTTCAAGGGGAGATTGGACTGCCATTTGTCGGGGATGGTGTAGGCAGGGTCTCCTGCTTGGGTGGGGGGTTGGACTAGATGACCTACAAGGTCTCTTCCAACTCTGTTAATTTGTTTAATCTGTAGGCAAAAGACAGTACCTTCAGTGGCTCAATATTTGTAATGTATTAATCTTGAAGAAAGATGAACATCAGTGATATTTAGATAGATAGTCTACCATGATCTGTTGACTCATTAAGTCTTAGCACTCTGTTGTAACCAAGGAGAAGATTTCAAAAGAGCATTGAGAAAGGGAAAATCTTACCTGCCAGGCTTCTACAGTCTTTGATCGCCCTTGATCCCTGTCATTTTGTATCTTCTGATAAGTCCTCCCTGTTTGAGCAGCATGTAAGGCCTGAGCCACAGCATAGATTGCATTATAGATACTGTAACTATGACCAAGTATGCTGGTTTCAAAGAAGGGTGCAATAAGGTCCTCTAGTCTTTCCTCTCCAGTACATTCCTCATCTTGAGAAACACCATTATTTGGTGGCGAACAGCCAAAAGTGTGGCTCCAGAAATCTCTAATAAAGCCATCTTGATTTGCCTCAGACGGGGTGATGTCCTGTATAAATTGTTGGAAACCTGGAAGTTCTCTTGTGCTAATTGAGAAGGAAATTGCCCCATGGAACGCTTGCATATCGACAGCTCTTTGTAAGGAATATAATGTAAAATCATTTTGGGCCATTGTGATCCATATTTTTCGTGTGGAAATTTTCTGTGAGGAATCCGAAGGCATTGGAAATAAAAATTGGATGCCTTGTAAAATAGAGGCCAGCCACGTAAAGACTGTATTTTCTCCATGCATAATAACTGCATTTGCTGTTTTCTCTGTGAACAAAGTAATGTGCCTCAGACAACGATCAATCAAGTCTAATCCTTTAGAAGAATGTAAATTTCTGTCAACCCTTTCAGTGAATTCGGAGCAGATTTTATTTTGAGAGAGCATGGGTTCCAGAGTTTGTATGAAATGTTCTCCATGTTTATCATCTACAATGACAAATCCTACCCACTTCCATCCAAAGTACAGGAAGAGCTGGATTAAACCCTCGTACTGGAGAGCTTCATCGGGGGCCATGCGATAAAAAGGCGGGAAACGCGATTCATCAGTCGCTGCCAATTGAAATGAGCCATATGAAATCTAAAAAAAAGAAAGGAGGTATAAGTGAAAGAGAGGGAATGATAAAGTAAGTGAAAATATCAATGGATGCATTCTATTTCTATTGATTTAAACCACTTTCACTTTTAAAATATGGAAGTTTAATATTTTAATTTAGTTTAGAGATTTCCCCAAAAGGGAAAGATTGTTTTATTTATTTATTTTTTAAATATACTTTATTAAATTTTGCCATTATAAAAGAAAATATACAATCTCTATGTCCTTCAGAGGTACAGTGTTTATACAATTTACGGAATCATACGTTAAATAAACTTCATCTTTGTCTATTCAATATTCTATACAATATAGCTCGTATTTCAAGTGCATAACAAGTCATATCCTGAAATCATGTTTTTGTCTTATTCTTCAACCAGTTGTACCAATTTCCCCATACTTCATAATGTTTAGATTTCTCCTCATCGTTTATCTCACTCGTCAATTTTGCCATTTCTGCGCACTCAAGGATTTTGTTTATTAGTATTTCTTCTGTGGGTATGGATTTGTTTTTCCAGTATTTTGCAAAAGCTAATCTAGCCGCAGTTGTAATCTGGATTATGAGTTGGGTTTTGTTGTTATTTAGGCCATCTCCAGTTATACCCAGGAGGAAGATTTCTGGAGATAGAGCTATCTCCTGTCCCGTTATTTCACAAAGCCAATATCGAATTTTTGACCAGAACCTTTTGGTCTCTGGACAAGTCCACCATAGATGATAGAAGGTGCCGACCGTTTTTCCACATTTCCAACACGAAGCTGAGAGATTAGGAAACATTTTTGCTAACCTAACTGGTGCTAAATACCACATGTGTAACATTTTATAATGATTTTCTCTAAATGTTGCAGATTTTGTCATTTTATAGTTTCTATTCCAGGCCATCTCCCAATCATTGAAATTTAGTCTATATCCCAGATTTTTTTCCCAAATATTTAGCTGGTTTTTTGCTATGGTCTCTGCCCTATCCTCATCTAATAAGAAATTATATATTTTTGCTAACATTTTCTTGTCTATTCCCCAAATAATTTTATCAAAATTTCCATATTTAACTTCTATACCAAATTTGTCTCTATCAATGGATGCATTCTATTTCTATTGATTTAAACCACTTTCACTTTTAAAATATGGAAGTTTAATATTTTAATTTAGTTTAGAGATTTCCCCAAAAGGGAAAGATTGTTTTAATACTTCTCTCTCTCTGTCTCTCTCTCTCTCTGTCTCACCATGTTTTTCTGTGTGTCTCTCTCTCTGTCCCTCTGACTCTTTCTGTCTCTTTGTCTTTTTCTGTCTGTCTGTCTGTCTGTCTGTCTGTCTGTCTGTCTGTCTGTCTCTATACATACACACACAGACATCTATGTCTGTCTGTCTGTCTGTCTGTCTACCCATCCATCTATCCGTCTATCCGTCTATCCGTCCATCCATCCATCCATCCATCCATCCATCCATCCATTCATTTTTAAAATTCCTTCCCTGGCCTAATCCTATTAAGAACAAGGAGAGATTCAACCTGGAAATAAGGAGCAATTTTCTGACAGTGAGAACAATCAATCAATGGAACAGCTTGCCTTCGGAAGCTTCATTGCTGGAGGCTTTCATGAAGAGATTGGACTGCCATTTGTCAGAAATGGTGTAGGGTCTCCTGCTTCGTTGGGGGGTTGGACTAGATGACCTACAAGGTCCCTTCCAATTCTGTTAATCTGTATGATCTGTAAATTTCTATTGTTTCTGTGCTGACTGCATTCCTGCCGTTTTGTTATAGCAACTAAGTATTTGCCTGTAAAATGGTTCTTGGCTGTCCATTAACTGACAGGAGAGAGAAGGGGGAAAAAAACTACACCTCTCTTCTACTTTAAGCCTGAGTTTTAAAGGGGCTAGAATTTTTCTGCTGAGCAAATGTCTATGTGGTTATTTCTTCTTTTTCTTTTCTTTGGTTAATTACAAATGAGCAGGAATATCTGAGGTGTGTGTGTGAGCTATTGGAATCGTTAGGCAGGCAGGCGGCCTTTATATATGGCCGTGATAAGGGGGGCATTTGCACAGGTTCGCCTGGTGCACCAGTTACGCCCTTTCCTAGACAGGGATGCCCTCCATATGGTCACTCATGCTCTCATTATCTCTCAGTTGGATTACTGCAATGCCCTCTACATGGGGCTGCCCTTGGGGTGCACCCGGAGGCTCCAGCTGGTCCAGAATGCGGCCGCGCAAGTAGTTACGGGTGTGTCCCGCTACTCCGATGTGACACCATTTTTGTGTGAGCTGCACTGGCTGCCAGTGATCCTCCGGATCCGCTTCAAGGTGCTGGTACTTACCTATAAAGCCCTTCATGGCACGGGCACGGGGTATTTGCAGGAGCACCTCCTACCGGCCTCCCACTGCCCAGTGCGCTCACATAGGGCGGCCCTCCTCTGGGTCTCCTCAGCCAGACAGTGTCGGCTGGTGGTCCCCAGGATGAAGGCGTTCTCTGTGGTCGCACCGACCCTCTGGAATGGGCTGCCCACCGAGCTCCGGATGGCCCCCGATCTCTGCACCTTCCGTGCTGACCTAAAGACATGGCTCTTTCAGCAGCTTCCCTGATCTGTTGTAGATCTTACTTTGGGGTTTTGGGGGTTTTATATTTGCTTTTAATGTTATTTAAATAATTGTCGGGTTGTTTTATGGTGAGCTGCCCCGATTCCTATGGGAGAAGGGCGGCATATAAATCTGACAATAAATAAAAATAAATAAATTATTCAGCCGGTTCATAGAACTCCACAAAGAGTTAACAAACGGTTCTCCTGAACCGGTGTGAACCAGTTGAATCCCACCACTGTCTATATGTTGTCCTCCCCATGTTTAATATAAAACAGATGTTGTCCACATTATGCTTAAAATGTATGAATTGAAATCAGTGAGGCAGTTAATGATAGCTAGCATAAACCTGTTCCGGTTCAGACAACTAAAATTCTGTACGTCTCGATTCATCTTACTGAAAGCCATGATATACTGAAGAGAAACACGGATTCATCAAAGTCCACCCTTTACCCTCATTTCTTTACATCTCATTAGTGATACTGATAAAGCATCAAGTTACTTGTTGAAGGGGAACTCTAAAAGAGACAATCTGTGTGATTGTCCTAATTTTGAGATCTTTAGTTATGGCTCCAACCTGTGGGATCTTGAAAAGCTGCAAAATTTCTGCCATGCGTATGGATGTTTCGGGACTCATCCCTCCAATGATTCCCATCACTTTCTTTTCAGTCCCACAAATATAGTTGGGGACAATTTTATGCGACTTAAAAAGCAGGTCCAGAGTGGTGCGATAGGTCATTAGTGCATTGGAGTAGCTGTCATAGATATGGAATCCAAGAGTGATGTTGGGCAAGATGTCAGGATCCTTGTTGATCTCCTTCACGGCAAATGCTAAAGCCAAGACGTGTTGGTAGAACTTGGTTACCACACTGTAAAAAAGTCATTTGTTTCAAAAGAGAACTGTGCTATGCATTACATACTAAGGAAGACATATCCAGTGACAGAAATACTACGAGGAAGACACATTGACAAGAGAGCTATGCTGAAATTCACAGTTTTAGGGTTCTTATCCTATATGAAGTGGTTCGTTTAATTGTATCCTTTAACAGATACTTAAACTGATAACCCAAAAAGGATGTGATGGATAACTGATATACCCAGAAATTAGAAATTATACCCAGAAATTAGACTGTCTACTGTTGAACTCACCCATTCCTAAGAGGTCTGTAAGGGGCATGCATAAGTGCACCAATGTGCCTACTGTTCCCTGTCCTACTGTCCCCATTTATTCGTACCCATATCCTGTATTTATAATCATGTTGATACTTATATCTGTTGTTATACATGTTTGACAAATAAAATAAATAAATAGATAAAAAATAAATGTTAAAGGACATGATAGAATAAAAAAGTAATGCATTCCCTTGGAAAAACTGGAGGAACCACGGAAGACTTTAGAGAAGGAAGACAGGATAATGTTCTCAAAATATCTGTATAGTTTTCACGTGGAAGAGATCTACAGAAGAAATCACATTTTTCCTGCCCTTAAAAAAGAGAACTAAATTCATGTTAAAGTTTCCATGCAAGTTTGGGTCCTCCATTCAGTTCCATAATGCAAAAGGGGGAAAAAAAAGCACTTCCTGTCTGAGCAGGGGTTGGACTAGAAGACCTCCAGAGTACCTTCCCACTCTGTGATTCTGTTAAAACATGCATCTTATAATGAAAACAATTCCTGTACAATCAGCTCAAGCATGTTCAGTGTTGTAAAAACTAAACATTTTGCTCCTTGATATGCAACAAAGTAAGGGATAGTAGGAATCATTAGATACTCCATAAGAAAACTCTGAAGAGAAGGCAGGTTATCGAGTTGAAATAAACAGAATGGGTTCACTATTTTTTAATAAGAATCTGAGCTGAGTGGAATAGGACAGGTGGATCACAAACGTCTAAGCGATACATGAAAAAATAGAGACACGGTAGTAAAAACTAGTGCCACCCCAACATTTTGCAAATGATTTTTCATTCCACAGTCAATGCCTCTATTTAAAATATTATAGTGCCTATTAGGTGATAATGAATTAAGGCCGGTTGTTTTTCCTCCAAGTTGGAAGAGCTTTCAGTTCTCAACAGAATATCCGCTTGTCCTGGTCTATCGGATTTTGGCTTAATTAGAAAAGAGGATGTTGAATTAACAAATAATTTCTATATAACCAGCTGCTGTTAAGGATATGCCCCATGATACATTTATATTCATTAACAGTTGATGATGGAACCTCTCTGTTTTACAAAGATGGGGAAAAAAAGCAAGATTAGATTAAAATAAACTAAGAGAGGGATTTCTTACAATGGGAAGTCAACCGATTCCTCAGAAGGATGTTTCTGAAAAGTAACTTTGGGGAACATGTAGTGAACATGAGACACCAATCCACCAATGAGAAGGTCTCCCTCCTGGTACCATTCCTGTGGAATTTGAATGGCTTCATCTCCAGTGCACTTAAGGGGCTGTATCTTTATGGCCAATTCTTGAAACAGTAAAATGGCAATAATCCCCAACATTCCTGCTGATTTGGCTTGTCCTGTATTGCTGTTGCCAACAGCCTTGAGTCAAACAGGATACTATAGAGAGTGAAAGAAATGCTACCTTTGTTGAGATCTGTTTTAAGAATATGTTGCGCCTCATTCATTGATCTGATCTGTTATCTTCAGCCTCCCTTATGTCTGGATGCTCAAAGTGTAAAGGAGAGAGTTGACTTTCAAGTCTAATACCTAATTATTTGCAATATAAAAGACCCCTGGATATGAGGCTTTAGGAGAATTTTAATGGTCTCGTATAATTACTCCAAGATGATGGTCAGTGTATATTTCACAGGTGTGGAGTAATGAAGCTAGTTTCACATAGAGAAATCTGGGAGAATCTGTCAGCTCTGGAATTGACTAGGCATTGGCTGATCAACAATCTAAAAATATTAGCACAAAGCCCACAAGAAATAGATATTTATGCTATGAACACCAAATAGATACAAGATTCTGAGAACCCAAATTTATAGCAACAGCTCTCATATTGACCCTATCATGGTTGGGGAGCACTTCAATCAATTTTGAGGAATGGTCCTCAGCAGGGAGCAATATATTGGAGAGAAATACATATATCTATTCTGAGATTTGCCCTTGCTAGTTCCTTCAGAAGCATCTTGAGAGCCACTGGAAGATTGACCTGGTGACTTAATCATCATGTCTGTGATATCTGGAGAGATGTTGCTGGAGAAAACATGTTTGTGAGCAGAGACCTCTTTCTGTTTACTCTTGGGGATTGAGGAACTGCGCTTGAGGTCTATTATTTGGCTGAGTGGCCTATTGCTCAGAGTTATATACATAAAATTTGTAGCCATATATGTTCTTGAAATGAATGAATGAATGAATGAATCATCAATCAATCAATCAATCAATCTCCCTCTCATATAAAAACACACAGGGTAAATTTAGGCTCCTAATCTTTTGCCTTTTGTGATATATGCCCCAAATTATATGACTAGTAATAAGGTAAAGTGTAAAGGTTCCCCTTGCACATATGTGCTGGTTGTTCCCGACTCTAGGGGGCAATGTTCATATCCGTTTCAAAGCCAAAGAGCTAGTGCTGTCCAAAGACGTCTCCGTGGTTATGTGGCCGGCATGACTAAACGCCAAAGGCGCACGGAATGCTGTTACCTTCCAACCAAAGTATTTTTCTACTTGCATTTTTTTACATGCTTTCGAACTGCTAGGTTGGCAGAAGCTGGGACGGGAGCTCACCCCGTTACGCGGCATTAGGGATTCGAACCTCTGAACTGCTGACCTTTCGATCAACAAACTCAACGTCTTAGCCACTGAGCCACCGCGTCCCTTTATTTATTGATTAATTTTATTCTTCATTTATTTATTTATCCCTTCCTACTACTAGTAGAAAGGGATAAATGATATTGTGGTCACTCGGAGATGTGTCTTTAAAATGTCTACGGATATTCTTAGTCATCCAGGTCATAATTGTCTCAAAGTTGCTTTTTCAAGCGGCAAGTGGACTGTGTCTTTTTTTGTTTGTTTGAGGTAGAAGAAGATGTTTCACTTCTCCTCCAAAAAGCTTCATCAGTTCTGACTGGATGGTGGGGAGAAACAATCCAATTGCCTTTTAAAAAATCACCTTTGAGGTTTCTTTAAAATATTCCAATGTCACCTATAATTTTTTTCTGTGATACCCTATATAAGACCTGGTTTGCTGTTGCTTATGTGTGCTCAGCAAAGTATCAAAAGCTTTGCTGGGGATCCAGAATATACTGTATTATTGCTTGTATGCATGTAAATAAAATAATGTCTCTTCAAAGAGAACAGCTTGCCTTTGGAAGTTGTGGGAGCTTCATCACTTGAGACTTTCAAGAAGAGATTGGACTGCCATTTGTCAGAAATGATGTTGGGTCTCCTGCGTGGGTGGGGGGTTGGACTAGATGACCTACAAGGTCCCTTCCAACTCTTTTAATCTGTTAATTTTGTTGCTTTACCTGAGCCTATGGGAATTATGTAAAGTTTCATAATGACTGTATTATCAGCTTCACCGGCAAAAGTAAATTTATCAGTGGTTTTAAGTGCATCGGGAAATGAGTCAACAATCTTCAAGGAATCTCAAATTTGTTCTCTGTGTTCCTTCTAATGTGTATTCTGAGAGTAACCCAGTTGTTATGTTACTACAAATGGAAAAGCTTAATTAAATGATATGGAACATCTTGCTGAAAAATTAATATACCCTATTCCTCCAAAACCACATAATCCTCAAATAATTCTGAGATGAAAGACAAATTCAGTCAAATATGTATGTACACAGACATAATCAAACACAGTTCCAAGTAGCATTTGCTTATTCAAATTGGAATCTTGTTCCTTTTTTTATTTTTTATGTGTTAATTGTTCTCTAGTGTTGAGTTCAGGCCTCAGTATAATTATATGGATTTTGGGGATGAAGATGCATCCCAGTAAGCTGGCACTGGAAGACAGGATAGAGAAGATCTCCACAGCCACCATGTACTTCCCTTTGGTGCTCAGGTAGGTAGGGACAAAGGTCAGCCAAACATTGCAGAAAACCAACATGCTGAAGGTGATGAACTTGGCTTCATTAAAACTGTCTGGCAACTTCCTGGCTAGGAAGGCCACAGTGAAGCTGAGAAGAGCCAAGAGGCCCATGTAGCCCAAGACACAGTAAAACATGATGATGGAGCCTTCATGACATTCGACTATGATTTCTCCATAGAGTGTCTCCATGTCTAAATGTGGAAATGGGGGAGATGTACTCAGCCAGATGGCACAAATAGTTACTTGAATGAAGGAACAGAACCAGATAATAGAATAGGCCAACTTTTGCCCCACCCATTTGTGGAATAGGCTTCCTGGCTTTGATGCTAGGAATGCTATGATGACTGTGATGGTTTTGGCCAATATAGAAGAGATCGCAATAGAGAAGATGATGCCAAAATTAGTTTGCCGGAGGAGGCAGGTCGCCCTATTGGGCTTTCCAATGAACAGAAATGAGCAGAGGAAACAGAGAAAGAGGGAGATAAGTAGAAGGTAGGTGAGGTTGCGATTGTTGGCTTTGACAATGGGAGTGTCCCGTTGCTTAATGAAGATTATAAACACCAAAGCTGTAAGTAGGGAAAAAAAAAGAGAGAGAGACACCAGAGTAATGCCCAGTGGCTCTTCAAAGGAGAGGAAATGCAGTGTCTTTGGAATGCACTCATCGTGAGCTTCGTTTGGAAACTGATCCTCTGGACAACTGTCACAATTCTCCATGTCTGAAAAGAAGAAAAAAGTTTCTGAACAGGATTAAAATCAGAAGTTTCAGAATTTCTTTTCTGAATTTTCCTGCAATGTACGTTTTTTCTATATCCTTTTGTAACTCTCTAGTCAACCTAGATGAGCCATGGTGGCGCAGTCGTTAGAGTGCAGTACTGCAGATTACTTCTGCTGATTGCTGGCTGCCTGCAATTTGGCAGTTCAAATCCTACCAGGCTCAAGGTTGCCATCCATCCTTCTGAGGTGGGTAAAATGAGGACCCAAATTGTTGGGGGTAATAGCTGACTCTGTAAACTGCTTAGAGAGGGCTGTAAAGCACTGTAAAGTGGTATATAAGTCTAAGTGCTATCACACTTCGCCAATAACATATTCTATTCTATTCTATTCTATTCTATTCTATTCTATTCTATTCTATTCTATTCTATTCTATTCTATTCTATTCTATTCTATTCCTAGATTGTAAAAATGAGTACTGTAGGGAAACACTATTTAGATTTTTCTGCATGTCAATGTTCTTGGAGTGCACTAGTTTTTATAGCATTTCTGAGCAAGAGAATAGCATGTCCCACTGTGTAAAACTGTGCCAGCTAATGGGAAAGAGAAAAGAGATGTTTGAGACATTAGATCCTGAAAAACTTGCAGTAGCGCTAGGGGATAGGAGAACAGGAACAGTGCTACTTGATTCCTGTTTCCTTTATATGATGTGTCCCATCATCCCTGGACCCGGCAGTGTTGGGAAGGTTGTTGAGAGTGTGGTAGCGCGACAGCTCCCCCAGTACCTGGATGAATCGTCGTATCTGGATCCGTTCCAGTCGGGCTTCAGGCCTGGGTACAGCACGGAAACGGCATTGGTCGCGTTGGTTGATGATCTCTGGAGGGCTCGGGACAGGGGCTGTTCCTCTGTCCTGGTCCTATTAGACCTCTCAGCGGCTTTTGATACCATCAACCGTGGTATCATGCTGCACCGGCTAGAGGAGTTAGGGGTGGGGGGCACTGTCCTATGGTGGTTCTCCTCCTTTCTCTCTCACCGGTCACAGTCTGTGTTGACAGGGGGGCAGAGGTCGACCCCGAGGCCCCTTGTATGTGGGGTGCCACAAGGGTCGGTCCTCTCGCCCCTTCTGTTCAACATTTATGTGAAGCCGCTGGGTGAGATCATCCGTGGTTTCGGGGTGAAGTACCATCAGTACGCTGATGATACTCAGCTGTACATCTCCACCCCGGACCACCCCAATGATGCCCTTGAAGTGATGTCCCGGTGCCTGGAGGCCGTGCAGATCTGGATGGGGAGAAACAGACTCAGGCTCAACCCATCCAAGACCGAGTGGCTGTGGTTTCCGACATCCCGATATAGTCAGTTGGTGCCATCACTGACTATTGGGGGTGAGTCACTGGCCCCCACGGAGAGGGTTCGCAACTTGGGTGTCCTCCTGGACTCATGGCTGTCTTTAGAAGAGCACATGACGGCCGTGGCCAGGGGGACTTTTTATCAGGTCCGCCTGATTCGCCAGTTGCGTCCCTTTCTGGATCGGGACTCGTTAAATACGGTCACTCATGCTCTCGTTACTTCCCGCTTGGACTACTGCAATGCTCTCTACATGGGGCTCCCCTTGAGGAGCACCTGGAGGCTCCAGCTGGTCCAGAATGCGGCCGCGTGGGTGGTTATGGAAGCGACATGGCGCTCCCATGTGACCCCCCTCCTGCGCGAGCTGCACTGGTTCCCGGTGGTCTTCCGGGTGCACTTCAAGGTTTTGGTTACCACCTTTAGAGCACTCCATGGCATCGGACAGGGGTATCTACGAGACCGCCTTCTGCTACCAATAGCCTCTCACCGACCAGTATGCTCCCATAGAGAGGGGCTCCTCAGGGTGCCGTCGGCCAAACAGTGTTGACTGGTGGCCCCCAGGGGGAGAGCCTTCTCTGTGGGGGCACCTACCATCTGGAACGAGCTCCCCCCAGAGATACGGAAGATCCCGGACCTGCGCATGTTTCGCCGTGCTCTCAAAACTTTTCTATTTCAGCAAGCTGGCCTGGCCTAACTCCCATTTTTTAAATTTTTTAAATTTTTTAATTTGTGATTTTATAAATTGGGTATTTTAATCTGTGTTTCGGCCGAAATATTTAATAATTTTAAGGGATTTTTTAATATTTGTATTATCTGTATTTTATCTTGGCTGTTCACTGCCCTGAGTCCTTCGGGAGTAGGATGGTATAGAAATTTGATTAATAATAATAATAATAATAATATGAAGGAGGTTCAACTTCAAGGATAGAGAGATGGGTTATAGCAGGGGTTCCCAAATCACTTGGCTGCTGTCTACTATCCGTTTGAAACCGGGCCATGGAAGAGGTGGGTGAGCAAAGGAGGAAAAGGAAGAGACAAAAATTCTTGCAAAAATGGAGTTGCAAGTGCCCAAGCCATTGACATAGAACCGTCCTCTCTATGTCCCTGCTGGTCCATCGAACCGGAAAGGTTGGAGACTGCTGGTGTAGAGGACATCACTATTGTCTCTTCATTTTCCTTCTCTGTGATGCCTCAATACAGTGAGTAATAACGTTGAAGAGATTCTTGTTAACTGGGATACAGGCTGGTTCCATTGGATGCCATGAATCTTACCCATTTGTCTGGATATCATTTTTCCTGGACAGGGAGCACAAGTGTAGCAGCAAAATTTCTGCCCTTCGATCTTGTTCTTTCTTTTTCCAAGAGGACATGGCTCATTACATAAGGAGGGAGGAGGGACCTGTCCACAAATAAAGAAAGAAGTCAGTAGCAATGTTTTACTTATGTTTTTGACTTACAAGCAATGAATAAGAACAAGACTGTTGTTATCCATTTCTGCCATGTAACAGACAATTTAACCTCCAAAAGGTTACCAGAATCTGAGCATCTGTCTCTGTCTCTGTCTCTCTGCCTCTCTCTCTCTCTCTCTCTCTCTGGGTCTGTCTCTCTCTCTCTTTCGGTGCCTCTCTGTCTCTCTGTCTCTATCTGTCCCTCTGTCTCTGTCTCTGTCTCTGTCTCTATCTGTCTGTCTGTCTCTCTCCTACCTACCTATCATCTTTCTATCCCATTTCAAGTCACCCACCTCCCTCTCAGAGCCCATATTATTGTTATGGTACCTGAGTGAATCCATGATGCCACTGGATTTTGTCTTGATGAATAAGGAAAGTTCCTCTTTGTGAATCTATCTCTCCAACTGGAATGTTGATATAGGAGTTGTTTGGGAAAGTAACCAAATTTACAATGTCAAATCCATCTTCTAGTGCTCCCCTTTCATTTAATTTAATTTCATCTCCAGCATTGTTGTTGAAGGAAATTCTCTGCAGAAACGAATGGAGCTTGCAGAAGAAAAAGTATAAGGGTTAAAGGTTTTAGATTAGATTAGATTAACAGAGTTGGATGGGATGTTGTATGTCATCTAGTCCAACCCCCCACCAAGCAGAAGACCCTACACTATTTCTGGCAAATGGCAGTCCAATCTCTTCTTGAAAGCCTCCAGTGATGAAGCTCCCACAACTTCCAAAGGCAACTTCTGTTTCATGGGTTGATTGTTCTCACTGTCAGAAAATTTCTCCTTATTTCTAGATTGAATCTCTCCTTGTTCAGTTTCCATCCATTATTCCTTGTCTGGCCTTCAGGTGCCTTGGAAAATAGGTTGTCACCCTCCTCTCAAATCCTGGAACACTGCTATCATTCACCCCAGGTCCTTCTCTTCACTAGATTAGCCATGCCCAGTTCCTGCAACCATTCATCATAAGTTTTAGCTTCCAGCCCCTTGTTGGATGCTTATCCTACGGTTGGGTAGGTAATATATAGAAAACTATGTTCTGTAACTTTAATTGCTACAAGATGACTAATTGGCTGTGCTAAGCAGACATAAAAGAAGGCAGGAAGTTCATTCACTTCTGCTCCTGCTATTAGAAGGTTGAACTGCTGAAAGGAACTGTGTCTGTGTTACTGAAGAGAACTGGAATTGTAAGCAAACTATGTTTTTGTGTTGAACCGTGATTATTTGAAGAAGTGTTATATTTGTTTCGAGAAGCCAAGTTTGTTTTTTTTTTACTACAAGTAAAGACTCTTTTTTTTCTTACAACGTTCAGAGTCTGTGAGTATCTGTGTGTTTTGCTAAGCAACGTATCTATTCGCTGTCTGGTCCATTGCACCACTTTGTAGAGGGCAGTTTTACCCTCAACATCCCTAATCATCTTGGTTGCTCTTCTCTGCACTCTTTTTAGAGTCTCAACATCTTTTTTATAGTGTGGTGACCAAAACCAGATGCAGTATTCTAGGTGTGGTCTTACTAAGGCTTTATATAGGGGTTTTAGTAATTCACATGATCAGACAGACCTCATTCTGATTTCAGAGACATTCATCTGCTAAACCAGTGTTTGTCAATCTTGGCAATTCTAAGATGTGTGGTCTTCAGCTCCCAGAATTCTCTAGCCAGCCACTCTGATTTCAGAGACATGCTTCTTCTAAACCAGTGTTTTTCAAACGTGGCTGCTTTAAGATGTGTGGACCAATTCCCAGAATTCCCGTGTCAGCATACCCGCTGGGGAACTCTGGGAGTTGACGTCCACACAAATTTTAAACCTGCCAAGGTTGAAAAGCATCGATTTAAGCCATTCTCTTGACACATAGAACATTAATATAGACTAGTATAGGAAGTCTAATTTTCTAAATACTTTTCAAGCAGTAACACTGCTATCATGTCTCCCCTGGTCCTTCTCTTCACTAGACTAGCCATGCCCAGTTCCAGCAATCGTGCTTCATATGTTTTAGTCTCAAATCCCCTAATCATCCTGGTTGCTCTTCTCTGCACTTTTTTGGTTGCTTCTTCTCTGCACTTTAAAGGAAAACAGATTAGCCTCCAAAATGGCTTCAAACAACACCGCTTTTTAAATTTGGAGTGTTTTTTCGTCTGGGAATAAAGAAGTATAAAAGACTGAAAGAGACTAGTTATTATATTGAACCATAGTCCACCTTATGAATTAAAATCTCTTTAGTAGATGTTGTTTTTTTTTAGTGACAATTCAGAGAGGTAGTGGAAAAAGAGAAAGAAGCAGCTTTTGGAAGAAAATTTACAGAGAAGTAGAAAGGCAAAAATATGTTAAAGACTAGTTTTGTTGATGTGGAAGGAGGAGAAAGCTGAGATGTGTAGACAAAAGAAAATACCTTCAGTGGGTCAATATTTGTAATGTATTAATCTTGAAGAAAGATGAACATCAGTGATGCTTAGATAGATGGTCTACAATGTTCTGTTGATTCATTAAGTCTTGGCACTCTGTTGTAACCAAGGAGAACATTTCAAAAGAGCATTGAGAAAGGGGAAATCATACCTGCCAGGCTTCTACAATCTTTGATCGCCCTTGATCCTTTTGTATCTTCTGATAAGTCCTCACTGTTTGAGCAGCCTTTAATGCTTGAGCCACAGCATAGATTGCATTATAAATACTGTAACTATGGCCAAGTATTCTGGTTTCAAAGAAGGGTGCAATAAGGTCCTCAAGTCTTTCCTCTCCAGTACATTCCTCATCTTGAGAAACACCATTATTTGGTGGTGAACAGCAAAAAGCTTGGTTCCAGAAATCTCTAATAAAGCCATCTTGACTTGCCTCAGATGGGGTGATGGCCTGTATAAATTGTTGGAAACCTGGAGGTTCTCTTGTGCTAATTGAGAAGGAAAGTGCTCCATGGAACGTTTGCATATCGACAGCTCTTTGTAAGGAATATAATGTGAAATCATTTTGGGCCATTGTGATCCACATTTTTGGTGTGGAAATTTTCTGTGAAGAATCCAAAGATGTTGGAAGGAAAAATTCGGTGCCTTGTAGAATAGAGGCCAGCCACGCAAAGACTGTATTTTCTCCATGTATAATAACTGCATTTGCTGTTTTCTCTGTGAACAAAGTAATATGCCTCAGACAACGTTCAGCCAAGTCTAATCCTTCAGAAGAATGTAAATTTCTGTCAATCCTTTCGGTGAATTCGGAGCAGATTTTATTTTGAGAGAGCATGGGTTCCAGAGTTTGTAGGAAATGTTCTCCATGTTTGTCATCTACAATGACAAGTCCTACCCATTTCCATCCAAAGTACAGGAGGAGCTGGATTAAACCCTCGTACTGGAAAGCTTCATCGGGGGCCATGCGATAAAAAGGCGGGAAACGCGATTCATCTGTCGCTGCCAATTGAAATGAGCCATATGAAATCTAAACAAAAGAAAGGAGGTATAAGAGAAAGGGAAAATGACAGAGAAAGAGAATGGATGGATATATTCATTTTTTATTGATTTAAACTACTTTATTTTTCAAAATATAGTTGTTTAATAATATAGATTTGGCTTAGAGATCTCCCCAAAAAGGGAGATATCCTTTCTGAATCTTATCTGTCTATTCTCCTCCTCCTCCTCCTCCTCCCCATCCTCCTCCTCTCTTTTTCTTGAAGTTGACTTGAGTATTTGAATTTAAAGAATCAAATCTTTCAGTGCATCCTATGTCAATATTTCTTCTATATGTTGTCCTCCCAATGTTTAATATGAAATCCAAATGTTTGTCCACATTATGCTTAAAAAGTATGAATTGAAATCAGTGAGGCAGTTAATGATATCTAGCATAAACCTGCAGGTTCGGACAACTAAAATTCTGTATGTCTCGATTCATCTTACTGAAAGTCATGATATACTGAAGAGAAACACGGATTCATCAAAGTCCACCCTTTACCCTCATTTCTTTACATCTCATTAGTGATACTGATAAGGCATCAAGTTGTGTGATTGTCCTAATTTTGAGATCTTTGGTTACGGCTCCAACCTGTGGGATCTTGAAAAGCTGCAAAATTTCTGCCATGCGTATGGAAGTTTCAGGGCTCATCCCTCCAATAATTCCCATCACTTTCTTTTCGGTCCCACAAATATAGTTGGGGACAATTTTATGCAACTTAAAAAGCAGGTCCAGAGTGGTGCGATAGGTCATTAGTGCATTGGAGTAGCTGTCATAGATGTGGAATCCAAGAGTGATGTTGGGCAAGATGTCAGGATCCTTGTTGATCTCCTTCGCAGCAAATGCTAAAGCCAAGACGTGTTGGTAGAACTTGGTTACCACACTGTAAAAAAGTCATTTGTTTCAAAGGAGAACTGTGCTATGCATTACATAGTAAGGAAGAATATCCAGTGACAAAAATACTATGAGAAAGACTTCTTGACAAGAAAACTATGCTGAAGTTCAGAGTTTTATGATTCAAGGTTCATATCCTATATTAACTGGATTATTTAATTGTATCCTTAAATCATGATTTTAAATATTTAATATTTAATTAAATACTAAAATATATTTACTGATGTATTTAACATCAGATACCTGTACAATTTTGGACTCACTGGAGAAGAGCCTAATGCTGGGAACGACTGAGGGCAAAAGAAGAATGGGACGGCAGAGAATGAGGTGGCTGGATGGAGTCACTGAAGCAGTTGGCATGAGCTTAAATGGACTCCAGAGAATGGTAGAGGACAGGAAGGCCTGCAGGAATGTTGTTCATGGGGTCGCGATGCGTCGGACATGACTTCGCAACTAACCACAACAACAAGAAGAACAATGTGTACAATTAGCACAGGACCACACAGGCTGTGTGCTCTCTCCACTTCTCTCTATTCACCAATGACTGCATCTCAAAAAATTCCTCTGTTAAAGTACTGAAGTGTGCAGATGATACAACAATGATTGGTCTCATTCGAAGCAATGGTGAACCTTTATACAGATGGGAGGTTGAACAAATTCAACCTTGTGGTGCAATCACAATCAACAATCTTGAACTAAATACACTCAAAACCAAAGAAATGGTGGTAGATTTTAGGAGAAACCCTCCTATACTACCACCTCTTACAATATTAGACAACCCAGTATCAACAGTAGAGTCCTTCAAGTTTCTAGGTTCTATCATATCTCAAGACTTAAAATGGACACCTAACATCAAAAATGTCATTGAAAAAGCACAACAAAGAATGTTCTTTTTGGGCTCAAACTTCCCAAGAAGCAGCTGATTCAGTTCTACAGAGGAATTATAGAGTCTGTCATCTGTACCTCTATAACTGCCTGGTTTGGCTCTGCAACCAAACAAGACAGACACAGACTTCAACGGATAATTAGAACTGTAGAATAAACAATTGCTACCAACCTGCCTTCCATTGAGGACCTGTATACTGCACGAGTCAAAAAGGGGGCTGTGAAAATATCTACAGGCCCCTCACATCCTGGACATAAATTGTTTCAACTTCTACCCTCAGAATGACGCTATAGAGCACTGCACATCAGAACAACTAGACACAAGGGCAGCTTTTTCCCGAATGCCATCACTCTGCTAAAAAAATAATTCCCTCAACACTGTCAACTTATTTACTAAGACTGTATTACGATTATTCTTCTCATCCTTCCTAGTACCTAGTACCTAGTACCTTCCTGTTGTTTTATTTGTTTCCTAGTACAATTTGATTGCTTATTAATAATCTATGACTATGGGTTCAATTTTTTTAAAAATGAGAATCTGAGCTGAGTGGACCAAATTTATCTTACAGCGGGAACTCAGTGGCGAGGAAGTAGTGCTGATGATTATAGCTATATCTTTAGAAATTGATTTTTCCTTCCATGGTGAACTCTTTCTGCTCTTAAAAGGGGATGGTGAAGAGAAGAGGCCCTGTTTCCACCGGTAAAGTTTTGTGTTTCAGCTTTGCATTTTTCTTTCAAAGATTGTGGATCTTTTTGAAATAGGACAGGTGGATCCCAAATCTCTAAGCAAGACATGAAAAAATAGAGACACGATATTAATAAGTAGTGTTACTCCAAGGTTTTGGAAATGATTTTTCATTCCACAGTCAATGCCTCTATTTAAAATATTATAGTGCCTATTAGGTGATGGTGAATTAGGTCCGGTTGTTTTTCCTCCAAGTTGGAAGAGTTTTCAGTTCTCAACAGAATATCTGCTTGTCCTGGTCTATCGGATTTTGGCTTAATTAGAAACGAGGATGTTGAATTAACAAATCATTTCTATATAACAAGCTGCTGTTAAGGATATGTCCATGATACATTTATATTCATTAACAGATGATGATGGAACCTCTCTGTTTTGCAGAGATTGAAAGAAAAGAGCAGAATTAGATTAAAATAAGATAAGAGAGGGATTTCTTACAATGGGAAGTCAACCAATTCCTCAGAAGGATGTTTATCGAAAGTAACATTGGGAGACATGTATTGAACATGAGACACCAATCCACCAATGAGAAGGTCTCCCTCCTGGTACCATTCCTGTGGAATTTGAATGGCTTCATCTCCAGTGCACTTAAGAGGCTGTATCTTCATGGCCAATTCCAGAAACAGTAAAATGGCAATAATCCCCAACATTCCTGCTGATTTGGCTTGTCCAGTATTTCTGTTGCCAGCAGCCTTAATTCAAACAGGATATTATAGAGAGTGAAAGAAATGCTACCTTTGTTGAGATCTGTCTTCAGAATATGTCTTGCCTATTTATTGATCTGATCCATTACCTTAATCCTCCCTTATGTCTGGATGCTCCAAGTCTAATACCTAATTATTAGGCTCCTTTTTCATTTGTAATGTAAAAGACCACTAGATATGAGGCTTTAGCAGAATTCTGATGGTCTTGTATAATTACTCCAAGATGATGAACATTGTATATTTCATAGGTATGGAGTAATGTAGCTAGTTTCACTTAGAGAAATCTGGGAGAATCTGTCAGCTCTGGAATTGACTAGGCATTGGCTGATCAACAGTGTAAAAATATTAGCACAAAGCCCACAAGAAATATATATTTATGCTATGAACAGCAAATAAATACAAAATTCTGAAAACCCAAATTTATGGCAACAGTTCTCATATTGACCCTATCATGGTTGAGGAGCATTTCAACCAGTTTTGAGGAATGATCCTCAGCAGGGAACAATATATTGGAGATATATATCTATTCTGTGATTTGCCCCTGCTGGTTCCTTCAGAAGCACCTTGAGAGCCACTGGAGGATTGACGACTTAATCATCATGTCTGTGATATCTGGAGTGATGTTGCTGGAGCAAACATGTTTGTGAGCAGAAACCTCTTTCTGCTTGCTTTTGGGGATTGAGGAGCTGTGCTTGAGGTCTATAATTTGGCTGAGTGGCCTATTGCTCAGAGTTACATACATGAAATTTATGGCCATATACGTTCTCTAAATCAATCAATCAATCAATCAATCAATCAATCATCAATCAATTATCAATAAATCAATGTCCCCCTCACATACAAACACACAAAGAAGCTAAATTTAGGCTCCTAATTTTTCACATATTGTGGTAGTAAAATGGTTGCATTCACTACCAAATGTATGAGATGCCACCAATTTACTGTATATGAATGGCTGAAAGTGCCTTGTAAGAAAACATTCAGAAAAAGCTGGACTGTCCCAAAATGGTGAGAGGGACAAGACATCATGAGGAACCTGTGACTCAGAAAACCAGATGGTTTCTATTCACTGACCATAGGCCTGTTGTGGCCCACCAGCGGCCAGTAGAGCTGGCAGCAGAGTCGGAAAGTGAGGAGGTTGGGGAGGAATGTGGGCCAGTCCTGGAGTCTAGGGAAGGTTCGGATTGTTAGGTGTTTTGTGCCAGCCACGGCAGTCTCTTCAAAGGCCACCAGATGGGGGCAAAGAGACACCTTGGATCCCACTGGTGGGTTAAGGGGCTCCGGCCCCTGCAGCCCCATTGGGGAAAGTTAATGGCCCTCCGGCCCCCTCACAAACCTTGTAAGGGAGGGGTCAGGGGCCCCTATAAGAACCCCTGCACAGGCGCTGCTCCTCCCCTCTTTTGCCCTTTTTTTACCCTTTCCCTTTTGCCTGCTCTTGTTCTAGTCTGCTATGGGACTGACCCATGGGCTCAATCCAGGCATGGATGCCTCCATGCCTGGGACCTTATTTTACTCCACTTTTACTTCTAAATAAAGACTTAATTTGATTGCATCCTTGCGTGCTGACCTTTTCTTGGAAGCGCCCTCAACGAACCATCGTTCTTCGTGAGATCCCTCACACGGATGATGACTCTGAGTCGGATGCAGAGAGGGGGCCAAGGCCATCTGGTAGTTCTCTGCTGCCTCCGGAGTCTCCGGAATCTGACATCAGCGAGGCAGAAGAACAGCGTGGGCCTGTTTCCAGTGTGCACAGGAACAATTAAGGAAAAAGGGTTGACTTCAGAGTAAGGCTTGGAGATGATTGGCCCCTCTCATAAGACATAAAATAGAAGCGAACGAAACATGAGCTTTTGCAGAAAGCAATTAGTTCAAGAATTGAATTGATTCAAGATTTTAAAATTCTGTGTGTGACTCTTTGCCAAGTTTGGAAATCTGGAAATTAGCTTTTTGGCAGCGTTCCACATGAGATAGGTTGGTGTTGATAACCTTCCTCTGAAAGACAGTTTATCAAGCCTTGCGGACTGTAAGTGAAAGTAATTTACAGCCGTATGAATTAAAGAGGTTTGCCGGGACTAAGTTTGTGCTGCTTACTTTCTAAGGAAGCCTAGGTCAGAACAAGGCCCAAAATAGTATGACTACTTGTAGGAAGGGATAAATCATATTATGGTCACTTGGATGGGTTTCTTTAAAATGTCTATGGATATTCTCAGTCATCCAGGTCATAATTGTCTCATAGTTGGTTTTTCAAAAAGCAAGTGGGCTGTTTTTTTGGTTTGTTTGTTTGAGGTAGAAGAAGATGTTTCACTTCTCCTCCAAGAAGCTTCATCAGTTTTGACTGGATGGTGGGGAGAAATAGTCCAGTTGCCTTTTGAAAAAGCATCTTTGAAGTTTCTTTAAAATATTCCAATATCACCTATAATTTTTTCTTTGTCCCCCTATATAAGACCTGGTTTGCTGTTGCTTATGTGTGCTCAGCAAAGTATCAAAAGCTTTGCTGGGGATCCAGAATATACAGTATTATTTCTTGCATGCATGTAAATAAACAGTAAACAGTAACAGAGTTGGAAGGGATCTTAGAGGTCATTTAGTCCAACCCCCGGAGACCTGTACTAGGGATTCAAACTGCCAAACTGCTGACCTTTTTGATCGACAAGCTCAGTGTCTTAGCCACTGAGCCACCTAGTCGGGCTCATAAAACAGTGTTGTATCTTCAAAGTGATTTTGTTGCTTTACCTGAGCCTAAATTTGCTATCTTTTCTTTTTCTAATCTAGGCAAAGAAATACTTCTTTATATATATTTAAAGCTTCATGCCCCCAAGAATTGCCCATTAAAATAATTGCTCAGGTGGTATCATGCATCTCCCAATTTAATTGGGAATGATGTAAAGTTTCATAATGACTGTCATTATCAGCTTCACCGGCAAAAGTCAATTTATCAGTGGTTTTAAATGGGTCGGGAAATCAGTCAACAATCTTCAAGGAATCTCAAAGTTTGTTCTCTGTGTTCCTTCTAATGTGTATTTTGATAATAACCCAGTTGTTATGTTACTATCAGTGGAAAAGCTTAATGAAATCATATGGAAAACTGCTTGCTGAAAAATTAATATACCCTATTCCTCCAAAAAACAGATATTCCTCAAAGATATTGGCATCCTTCAATCTCAAGAGACTATGGTATCGTGCTCTGGAAAGAGGTGTTAAAACAGCATCTAGTGTGACTAAAAAGGCCAAATCCTCAAAGAATTCTAAGAGGAAAGACAAATTCGGTCAAATATGTATGTACCAGGGATAGGTTCTAAAGTTTTTTACTACCGGTTCTGTGGGCGTGGCTTATTTTGTGGGTGTGGTTTGGTAGTGGTGGTGGGGTAATGTGACTGGGTGGGTGTGGCCAACTTTTTTCTCTTACTTTTAAAAGCATTTTTTCTACAATCTTAAGACGTTGCAGAAAACAATGCTTTGAAAATCCTCTGACGTTCCCAGCTGAGCAATGGGATCATCAGAGGCTTTTTTTTTTACTTTTAAAAGCATTTTTTCAGCTGAAGAGGTTATAGAAAAAATGCTTTTAAAAGTTAAAAAAAAAAGCCAGCTTCTGATGAGGTGGGCGGGGTAAGCGAGGGCGACCGGGCTGGGGACCGGTTTGGAGGTGTGGCCAGCCAATGTATTACCGGTTCTCGGAACTACTACAAATTTTTACTACCGGTTCTTACGAACCGATGTGAACCGGGAGCAACCCAACACTGGTATGTACATACAGACACACACACACAAGCACAATTTGAAGTAGTTTTGCTTATTGAAAATGGAATCTTGTTCCTTTTTTATTTCTTATGCGTTAATTGCTCTCTAGTGTTGAGTTCAGGCCTCAGTATAATTATATAGATTTTGGGAGTGAAGATGCATCCCAGTAAACCAACATCAGAAGACAGGATTGAGAAGATCTCCACAGCCACCACGTACTTCCCCTTGGTGCTCAGGTAGGTGGGGAGAAAGGTCAGCCAAACACTACAGAAAACCAACATGCTGAAAGTAATGAACTTGGCTTCATTAAAACTGTCTGGCAACTTCCTGGCTATGAAGGCCACAGTGAAGCTGAGAAGAGCCAAGAGGCCCATGTAGCCCAAGACACAGTAAAACATGATGATGGAGCCTTCATGACATTCGACTATCATTTCTCCATAGAGTGTCTCCATGTCTAAATGTGGAAATGGGGGAGATGTACTCAGCCAAACAATACAAATAACTACTTGAATGAAGGAACAGAACCAGATAATAGAATAGGCCAACTTTTGCCCCACCCATTTGTGGAATAGGCTTCCTGGCTTTGATGCTAGGAATGCTACAATGACTGTGATGGTTTTGGCCAATATAGAAGAGATTGCAATAGAGAAGATGATACCGAAATTAGTTTGTCGGAGGAGGCAGGTCGCCCTATTGGGCTTTCCAATGAACAGAAATGAGCAGAGGAAACAGAGAAAGAGGGAGATAAGTAGAAGGTAGGTGAGGTTGCGATTGTTGGCTTTGACAATGGGAGTGTCCCGTTGCTTAATGAAGATTATAAACACCAAAGCTGTAAGTAGGGAAAAAAGAAGAGACAGAGACACCAGAGTAATGCCCAGTGGCTCTTCAAAGGAGAGGAAATGCAGTGTCTTTGGAATGCACTCATCGTGAGCTTGATTTGGAAACTGATCCTCTGGACAACTGTCACAATTCTCCATGTCTGAAAAGAAGAAAAAAGTTTCTGAACAGGCTTAAAATCAGAAGTTTCAGAATTTCTTTTCTGAATTTTCCTGCAATGTACGTTTTTTCTATATCCTTTTGTAACTCTCTATTCAACCTAGATGAGCCATGGTGGCGCAGTGGTTAGAGTGCAGTACTGCAGATTACTTCTGCTGATTGTTGGCTGCCTGCAATTTGTCAGTTCAAATCCCACCAGGCTCAAGGTTGACTCCGCCGTCCATCTTTCTGAGGTGGGTAAAATGAGGACCCAAATTGTTGGGGGCAATAGGCTGACTCTGTAAAATGCTTAGAGGGCTGTAAAACACTGTAAAGTGGTATATAAGTCTAAGTGCTATCACACTTGGCAATAACATGTTCTGTTCTGTTCTGTTCTGTTCTGTTCTATTCTATTGCTAGATTGTAAAAATGAGTACTGTAGGAAAGACTATTTAGATTTTTCTGCATGGCAATGTTCTTGGAGTGCACTAGTTTTTATAGCATTTCTGAGCAAGAGAATAGCATTTCCCACTTTGTAAAACTGTGCCAACTAGTGGGAAAGAGAAAAGAGATGTTTGAGACATTAGATCCTGAAAAATGTGCAGTAGCACTAGGGGATAGGAGAACAGGAACAGTGCTTGCAAAAATAGTGCTTGCAAAAATAGAGTTGCATATGCCCAAGCCATTGACATAGAACCATCCTCTCTATGTCCCTGCCGGTCCATCAAACCGAAAAGGTTGGAGACTGCTGGTGTAGAGGACATCACTATTGTCTCTTCATTTTCCTCCTCTGTGATGCCTCAATACAGTGAGCAATAACGTTGAAGAGATTCTTGTTAACTGGGATACAGACTGGTTCCATTGGATGCCTTGAATCTTACCCATTTGTCTGGATATCATTTTTCCTGGACAGGGAGCACAAGTGTAGCAGCAAAACTTCTGCCCTTCGATCTTGTTCTTTCTTTTTCCAAGAGGACATGGCTCATTACATAATGAGGGAGGAGGGACCTGTCCACAAATAAAGAAAGAAGTCAGTAGCAATGTTTTATTTATGTTTTTGTCTTACAAGCAATGAATAAAAACAACTGTTGCTAGTAATTTCTGCCATGTAACAGACAATTTAACCTCCAAAAGGTTACCAGAATCTGAGCGTCTGTCTCTGTCTCTCTGCCTCTCTCTCTCTCTCTGGGTCTGTCTCTCTCTCTGTTTCAGTCCCTCTCTGTCTCTCTGTCTCTCTCTGTCTCTCTTTCTGTCTCTCTGTTTCTGTCTCTCTGTCTCTCTCTGTCTCTCTTTCTCTGTCTCTGTCTCTGTCTCTGTCTCTATCTCTGTCTCTCTGTCTCTCTGTCTCTCTGTCTGTCTCTCTCTTCTCTACCTACCTATCACCTTTCTATCCAATTTCAAATCACCCATCTCCCTCTCAGAGCCCATATTATTGTTATGGTACCTGAGTGAATCCATGATGCCACTGGATTTTGTGTTGATGAATAAGGAAGTTTCCTCTTTGTGGATCTATCTCTCCAACTGGAATGTTGATATAGGAGTTGTTTGGGAAAGTAACCAAATTTACAATGTCAAATCCATCTTCTAGTGCTCCTCCTTCATTTAATTTAATTTCATCTCCAGCATTGTTGTTGAAGGAAATTCTCTGCAGAAATGAATGGAGCTTGCAGAAGAAAAAGTATAAGGGTTAAAGGTTGTAAATTAGATTAGATTAACAGAGTTGGACGGGATGTTGTAGGTCATCTAGTCCAACCCCCCACCCAAGCAGAAGACCCCACACTATTTCTGGCAAATGGCAGTCCAATCTCTTCTTGAAAGCCTCCAGTGATGAAGCTCCCACAACTTCCAAAGGCAACTTCTGTTCCATTGGTTGATTGTTCTTACTGTCAGAAAATTTCTCCTTATTTCTAGATTGAATCTCTCCTTGTTCAGTTTCCATCCATTATTCCTTGTCTGGACTTCAGGTGCCTTGGAAAATAGTTTCTCACCCTCCTCTCAAATACTGGAACACTGCTATCATGTCACCCCAGGTCCTTCTCTTCACTAGATTAGCCATGCCCAGTTCCTGCAACCATTCATCGTAAGTTATAGCTTCCAGCCCCCTAATCATCTTGGTTGCTCTTCTCTGCACTCTTTCTAGAGTCTCAACATCTTTTTTATAGTGTGGTGACCAAACGTGGATGCAGTATTCTAGGTGTGGTCTTACTAAGGCTTTATATAGTGGTTTTAGTAACTCACATGATCAGACAGACCTCACTCTGATTACAGAGACATTCATCTGCTAACCAGTGTTTGTCAATCTTGGCAATTCTAAGATGTATGGACCAATTCCCAGAATTCCTGTGTCAGCATACCCACTGGGGAACTCTGGGAGTTGACGTCCACAGAAATTTTAAACCTGCCAAGGTTGAAAAGCACTGATTTAAGCCATTCTCTTGACACATAGAACATTAATATAGACTAGTATAGGAAGTCTAAATTTCTAAATACTTTTCAAGCAGTAACACCGCTATCATGTCTCCCCTGTCCTTCTCTTCACTAGACTAGCCATGCCCATTTCCTGCAACCGTGTTTCATATGTTTTAGTCTTTAATCCCCTAATTATCCTGGTTGCTCTTCTCTGTACTTTTTTGGTTGCTTCTTCTCTGCATTTTAAAGGAAAACAGATTAGCCTCCAAAATGGCTTCAAACAACACCGCTTTTTAAATTTGGAGTGTTTTTCCCTCTGGGAATAAAGAAGGATAAAAGACTGAAAGAGACTGGTTATTATATTGAACCATAGTCCACCTTATGAATTAAAATCTCTTTAGTAGATGTTGATTTTTTTTTAGTGACAATTCAGAGAGGTAGTGGAAAAAGAGAAAGAAGCAGCTATGGGAAGAAAATTTACAGAGAAGTAGAAAGGAAAAGTATGTTAAAGATCAGTTTTGTTGATGTAGAATGAGGAAAAAGCTGAGATGTGTAGACAAAAGAAAATACCTTCAGTGGGTCAATATTTGTAATGTAGTAATCTTGAAGAAAGATGAACATTGGTGATGCTTAGATAGATAGTCTGCAGTGATCTGTTGACTCACTAAGTCTTGGCACTCTGTAGTAACCAAGGAGAACATTTCAAAAGAGCATTGAGAAAGGGGAAATCATACCTGCCAGGCTTCTACAATCTTTGATCGCCCTTGATCCTTTTGTATCTTCTGATAAGTCCTCACTGTTTGAGCAGCCCGTAATGCTTGAGCCACAGCATAGATTGCATTATAGATACTGTAACTATGGCCAAGTATTCTGGTTTCAAAGAAGGGTGCAATAAGGTCCTCTAGTCTTTCCTCTCCAGTACATTCCTCATCTTGAGAAACACCATTATTTGGTGGTGAACAGCAAAAAGCTTGGCTCCAGAAATCTCTAATAAAGCCATCTTGACTTGCCTCTGATGGGGTGACGGCCTGTATAAATTGTTGGAAACCTGGAAGTTCTCTTGTGCTAATTGAGAAGGAAATTGCCCCATGGAACATTTGCATATCAACAGCTCTTTGTAAGGAATATAATGTGAAATCATTTTGGGCCATTGTGATCCAAATTTTTGGTATGGAAATTTTCTGTGAAGAATCCAAAGGCGTTGAAAGGAAAAATTGGGTGCCTTGTAGAATAGAGGCCAACCACATAAAGACTGCATTTTCTCCATGTATAATAACTGCATTTGCTGTTTTCTCTGTGAACAAAGTAATGTGCCTCAGACAACGATCAATCAAGTCAAATCCTTCAGAAGAATATAAATTTCTGTCAACCCTTTCGGTGAATTCGGAGCAGATTTTATTTTGAGAGAGCATGGGTTCCAGAGTTTGTATGAAATGTTCTCCATATTTGTCATCTACAATGACAAGTCCTACCCATTTCCAGCCAAAGTACAGGAGGAGCTGGACTAAACCCTCATACTGGAAAGCTTCGTCGGGGGCCATGCGATAAAAAGGGGGGAAACGTGATTCATCAGTCACGGCCAATTGAAATGAGCCATATGAAATCTAAACAAAAGAAAGGAGGTATAAGAGAAAGGGAAAATGACAGAGAAAGAGAATGGATGGATATATTCATTTTTTATTGATTTAAACTACTTTATTTTTCAAAATATAGTTGTTTAATAATATAGATTTGGCTTAGAGATCTCCCCAAAAAGGGAGATATCCTTTCTGAATCTTATCTGTCTATTCTCCTCCTCCTCCTCCTCCTCCCCATCCTCCTCCTCTCTTTTTCTTGAAGTTGACTTGAGTATTTGAATTTAAAGAATCAAATCTTTCAGTGCATCCTATGTCAATATTTCTTCTATATGTTGTCCTCCCCATGTTTAATATGAAATCCAAATGTTTGCCCACATTATGCTTAAAAAGTATGAATTGAAATCAGTGAGGCAGTTAATGATAGCTAGCATAAACCTGCAGGTTCAGACAACTAAAGTTCTGTATGTCTCTATTCATCTTACTGAAAGCCATGATATATTGACGAGAAAGACGGATTCATCCTTTACTCTAATTTTTTTTACATCTCTCTACTGATAAACCATCAAGTTGCTTGTTGAAGGAGAACTCAAAAAGTGACAATCTGTGTGATTGTCCTAATTTTGAGATCTTTAATTATGGTTCCAACCTGTGGGATCTTGAAAAGCTGCAAAATTTCTGCCATGCGTATGGAAGTTTCAGGGCTCATCCCTCCAATGATTCCCATCACTTTCTTTTCAGTCCCACAAATATAGTTGGGGACAATTTTATGCAACTTAAAAAGCAGGTCCAGAGTGGTGCGATAGGTCATTAGTGGATCAGAATAGCTGTCATAGATGTGGAATCCAAGAGTGATGTTGGGCAAGATGTCAGGATCCTTGTTGATCTCCTTCGCAGCAAATGTTAAAGCCAAGACGTGTTGGTAGAACTTGGTTACCACACTGTAAAAAAGTCATTTGTTTCAAAGGAGAACTGTGCTATGCATTACATAGTAAGGAAGACATATCCAGTGACAAAAATACTATTAGAAAGACTTATTGACAAGAAAACTATGCTGAAGTTCAGAGTTTTATGATTCAAGGTTTATATCATATATTAACTGGATTATTTAACTGTATCCTTAAATCATCCTTTTAAATATTAAATATTTAATTAAATACTAAAATATATATACTGATGTATTTAACATCAGATACCTGTACAATTTTGGACTCACTTGAGAAGAGCCTAATGCTGGGAACGATTGAGGGCAAAAGAAGAAGGGCAGAGAATGAGGTGGCTGGATGGAGTCACTGAAGCAGTTGGCATGAGCTTAAATGGATTCCAGGGGATGGTAGAGGACAGGAAGGCCTGCAGGAATGTTGTTCATGGGGTCGCGATGCGTCGGACATGACTTCGCAACTAACAACAACAACAACAACAAGAACAATACGTACAATTAGCACAGGAGGCCACAGGCTGTGTGCTCTCTCCACTTCTCTTCATTCTATACACCAATGACTGCATCTCAAAAAATTCCTCTGTTAAAGTACTGAAGTGTGCAGATGATACAACAGTGATTGGTCTCATTCGAGACAATGGTGAACCTTTATACAGATGGGAGGTTGAACAACTTCAACCTTGTGGTGCAATCACAATCAACAATCTTGAACTAAATACGCTCAAAACCAAAGAAATGGTGGTTGATTTTAGGAGAAACCCTCCTATACTACCACCTCTTACAATATTAGACAACACAGTATCAACAGTAGAGTCCTTCAAGTTTCTAGGTTCTATCATATCTCAAGACTTAAAATGGACACCTAACACCAAAAATGTCATTGAAAAAGCACAACAAAGAATGTTCTTTCTGGGCTCAAACTTCCCAAGAAGCTGCTGATTCAGTTCTACAGAGGAATTATAGAGTCTGTCATCTGCACCTCTATAACTGCCTGGTTTGGCTATGCAACCAAACAAGACAGACACAGACTTCAACAGATAATTAGAACTGTAGAATAAACAATTGCTATCAACCTGCCTTCCATTGAGGACCTATATACTGCACGAGTCAAAAAGGGGGCTGTGAAAATATCTACAGACCGCTCACATCCTGGACATAAATTGTTTAAACTTCTACCCTCAAAATGATGCTATAGAGCACTGCACAACAGAACAACTAGACACAAGGGCAGCTTTTTCCCGAATGCCATCACTCTGCTAAAAAAATAATTCCCTCAACACTGTCAACTTATTTACTAAGACTGTATTACTATTTTTCTTCTCATCCTTCCTAGTACCTACTGTATCTCTTCCCACTTATAACTATAACCATGTTGCTTGTATCTTTACACTTTATATTGTTTTATTTGTTTCCTAATACAATTTGATTGCTTATTAGTAACCTATGACTATCGCTAAGTTTTGTATCTTATGATTCTTGATGAATGTATTTTATTTTTCTTTGTGTACACCGAGAGCATATGCACCAAAGACAAATTCCTCATGTGTCCAATCACACTTGGCCAATAAAGAATACTATTCTATTCTGAAACAAAATAAGGGATAGTAGGAATCATTAAATAATAAATAAGAAAACTCTGAAGAGAAGACAGGTTATCGAGTTGGAAGAAATAGAACCGGTTCAATTTTTTTTTAAATGAGAATATGAGCTGAGTGGACCAAATTTATCTTATAGCGGGAACTCAGTGGCGAGGAAGTAGAGCTGATGACTATAGCTATATCTTTAGAAATTGATTTTTCCTTCCATGGTGAACTCTTTCTGCTCTTAAAAGGGGATGGTGAAGAGAAGAGGCCCCATTTATACTGGTAAAGTTTTGTGTTTCAGCTTTGCATTTTTCTTTCAAAGATTGTGGATCTTTTTGAAATAGGACAGGTGGATCCCAAATCTCTAAGCAAGACATGAAAAAATAGAGACACAGTTCTCAACAGAATATCTGCTTGTCCTGGTCTATCGGATTTTGGTTTAATTAGAAAAGAGGATGTTGAATTAACACATCATTTCTATATAACAAGCTGCTGTTAAAGATATGTCCATGATACATTTATATTTGTTAACAGATGATGATGGAACCTCTCTGTTTTACAGAGATTGAAAGAAAAGAGCAGAATTAGATTAAAATAAGATAAGAGAGGGATTTCTTACAATGGGAAGTCAACCGATTCCTCAGAAGGATGTTTATCAAAAGTAACATTGGGAGACATGTATCGAACATGAGACACCAATCCACCAATGAGAAGGTCTCCATCCTCGTACCATTCCTGTGGAATTTGAATGGCTTCATCTCCAGTGCACTTAAGAGGCTGTATCTTGATGGCCAATTCCGGAAACAGTAAAATGCCAATAATCCCCAACATTCCTGCTGATTTGGCTTGTCCAGTATTGCTGTTGCCAACAGCCTTGATTCAAACAGGATACTATAGAGAGTGAGAGAAATGCTACCTTTGTTGAGATCTGTCTTTAGAATATGTCTTGTCTCATTTATTGATTTGATCCATTACCTTAAGCCTCCCTTATGTCTGGATGCTCCGAGTCTAATACCTAATTATTAGGCTCTTTTTTCATTTGCAAAATGAAAGACCACTAGATATGAGGCTTTAGCAGAATTCTAATGGTCTTGTATAATTACTCCAAGATGATGGGCATTGTATATTTCACAGGTATGGAGTAATGTAGCTAGTTTCACATAGAGAAATCTGGGAGAATCTGTCAGCTCTGGAATTGATTAGGCATTGGCTGATCAACAGTCTAAAAATATTAGCACAAAGCCCATAAGAAATATATATTTATGCTATGAACAGCAAATAGATACAAGATTCTGAGAGCCCAAATTTATGACAATCATTCTCATATTGACCCTATCATGGTTGGGAAGCATTTCAACCAGTTTTGAGGAATAATCCTCAGCAGGGAACAATATATTGGAGATATATATCTATTCTGTGATTTGCTCCTGCTGGTTCCTTCAGAAGCACCTTGAGAGCCACTGGAGGATTGACCTGATGACTTAATCATCATGTCTGTGATATCTGGAGAGATGTTGCTGGAGCAAACATGTTTGTGAACAGAGACCTCTTTCTGTTTGCTTTTGGGGATTGAAGAACTGCGCTTGAGGTCTATAATTTGGCTGAGTGGCCTATTGCTCAGAGTTACATACATGAAATTTATGGCCATATACGTTCTCTAAATCAATCAATCAAATCAATCATCAATCAATTATCAGTAAATTAATCTCCCCCTCACATACAAACACACAAAGAGGCTAAATTTAGGCTCCTAATTTTTCACATATTGCGGTAGTAAAATGGTTGCATTCACTATCAAATGTATGAGATGCCACCAATTTATATGAACTGCTGAAGTGACTTGTAAGAAAACATTCAGAACAAGCTGGACTGTCCCAAAATGGTGAGAGGGACAAGACATCATGAGGAACCTGTGACTCAGAAAACCAGATGGTTTCTATTTACTGACCATAGGCCTGTTGTGGCCCGCCGGTGGCCAGTAGAGCTGGCAGCAGAGTTGAACAGTGAGGAGGTTGGGGAGGAATGTGGGCCAGTCCTGGAGTCTGGGGAAGGCTCGGATGATGAGCCTTGGCCTCCGCTGCAGAGTGGGGGCCAAGGCCATCTGGTAGTTCTTTGCTGCCTCCAGAGTCTCCGGAGTCTGGCATCAGCGAGGCAGAAGAACAGCGTGAGCCGTTTCCCAGTGTGCGCAGGAACAACTAAGGAAACAGAGTTGACTTGGGAGTAAGGCTTGGAGATGATTGGCCCCTCTCATAAGACATAAAAGAGAAGTGAACGGGGGCTTCCGGTGATTTCATACTGAATGGAGGACTAGGAATGGTGAAGCTGCTGATCCTAGTTTTCCCTTTTCTGTGTCTGGTGGTTGTTCCTGCGCCATCGTGAGCCATCGTGAGCCATGGAGAGGTTCGTGAAGAAGGGGAGGCATCGGGGCATGCGAGGAGGTGGCTCTCCCGCATGCTGGCAGATTTCTTCTCAGGGTGCCAGCGTAGAAAGAGGGCGGCATGGGATCGCCCCGAAATCGTGACTACGCCGCTTGGAGCGGGAAGCCCGCCAGCGTGGTGTAAGAACTCTGCTTTATTAAGTTAGCTTCGAGCTGATTGAACCTCCTGCCTAAGATACATATAAGATTTGCCATTTACTGGGAGAGCGGCTGAGATGGAGAAACGCTGTCTTGTAAACTTCTTGCTGCTAGCTGTTATTCCCCCCTCAGAAGCGGCCATTGATCTCCCTTTGAACTCTGATATTATCCCTATAACTCCCTTTGAACTCTGATATTATCACCCCCTCCCCCCCTTTTTTTGTCTGTTGGATGAGGAATAATTGCTTGATCTTGTTGGAATTTGCGATTGGAGACATAGTGAAATTTTCTCTTTTACTTCTTTCTTTGTTACATTATCAGAAGAGGTGAGCTTTTTGCTACATCATGACTTGACACTTTTTTTCTTCCCCACTGCTGAAGACAGAGATTGCCCTTGGGTGGTCTTGTACTGCCACCTAGTGGTTGATCTGGATATTACAACTAAAAGGGAAGGAAAAGAAAGGAAAGGAGGGGAAAAAAGATATATTATACACTGCCTCATAGTAAACATTGAAAATTGAATAATTTGGATGTATCAAGAGCTGATGAATTAACTTATTTGATTTAAAAGACTTGATTAACATATTTATTTAATAAAGAGCAGAGGAACAGTGGTTGTTTTCAGTTACGTCTACATCTTCAACTATTACCACAACAAATAAGAAAGTCATCTGTTCGATACATTTAGTTTCTAGAAGAACATCGGAAGATATGTCGGCGACGGGGAAGATGCACTCTATGCAGGCTCTTCAAAATATGTTACAAACCATCCAGGAATTGATGGCTAAGAATCAAGAGTCGACAGCTAAGAACTTCGAGGACTTGGGAGCAGACGTGAAAGCAGAAATGAGAGGGGTTAAGGAAGAAATTAAAGAGATGCAAAGTGAATTGGGAGATATACGACAGACATTAATACAACAAGAGGAAAAAATGAAGGAGATAGAGAAGAAGACGGAGAGATGCGAAGGACGGATGGACAGTTGGGAGAAGAGACAAATAACGATAAATAGGGACTTAGAGGAAGAAATAATTTTTTTGGAGATGGAGAAATCTTTTTTCTTAGAATACAGAATGTGGCGGAAGAGAAAGGTGAAAACCTGGATGACATTGTAGGAGAAATAGTTGCAGAAACTTTGGAGGCGGATAGATTCATGATCCAATGGGATATTGATGAGTCCTTTAGAGTATTCACTAGCTACACAAAAAGGAACAATCTCCCTCAGGAAATTCATGTTTGTTTTAATAAGAAAGCCTTGTGTGAAGAATTTTATAAATGAACAAGGGATCAAACTATTGCATATAAAGGCCAACAGACAATAGTTTTGAAACAAATTCCACGTCGGGTAAGAGAACAGAGACATAGATATCAATTTTTGATGACTTTCCTGAGGAAAAACGCAATTTCATATCGTTGGCTGTTACCTGAAGGCTTATTGATGACATGGAGGGATAAGAAAGTGAGGATTTGGAGTCTTCAAGAAACAAGAGAACTCATGGAACAACAATTTAATTTGTCAGAATTAGATGTTGAAGGAGAAGGGGAAAGTAGAAGCCTGGAGGAATCGCAAGAGGAAGAAGAGGTAGAGGAGAGGGGAGAAGGAAAGGCGGGAAAGAAGGGTGGGGGAACACGAAAAGTTGAGGAATTAACAGCGCCTCAGAGGGAGACAAGACAAACAGCTAAGAAGGCTACAACAGCGGGAAAGTAAAAACTTTGGTGAGAAAAGGAGATGGGGGAATTAGTACGTTTGATATCTGTAAATATTAATGGTTTAAATGCTCCTAATAAGCGTAGTAGGATTTTGAATAAATTAAGAAAGGCTAAGTATGATATTGTCTGCATGCAGGAGACCCATATAAAAAAAGATCAAAACCATTTGTTAGAATGCCGGGCGTTGGGTAAAACTTATACCTCATTAGCAGGTCAAAAAAAAAAAAGAGAGATAGTGGTATATGTACTACATCATTTGAAATTCCAACAGGTTTTTGCTGACCAGGAAGGCCGGGTTCTCATGCTTGAAATAGAAATTGCCCAGTGGAAGTCTTTATTGGTTTGTATTTATGCCCCTAATGACAATTGGAGGACTTTTTATCAAAACTTATATGTTAAACTGGGGGAACTGGAATACGAACATGTTTGTTTAGTGGGAGATTTCAATGCTGTAATGGATAGTGTTAAGTTGGGTGAATGAGGACACAGCAAGCCAGGCAGTGAGTGACAACAGCTCTTTATTGTAGGGTGAGAACCCAGCGACTGACCTAGGGAAACAGCTCCCTTTATATACCTTGCAACTGTGGTGGTCAGCCAATCAGCTGAGGGTCAGTTAATTCAAACTTCCTGCCAAACAAACCTATTTACATAACACTCCTCCCCTCCCAGAAGTCACTTTCGGTTTTATTTACATATAAAGTCTCTCAGGTGACCGGGGCGTGTATGTAGCCTGGTCAACCTGCGCAGTTCAGTCGGAGGGGCGGCGTCAACCAGGTCGGAGGGACTCCCTGTTTCTCCCTGCTCCGCCAATGGAACCTCTGAGATTTCCTCGTGGGCGGAGACTTCTCTGGCTGGTGGAAACTCCTCGCTGGGGCGGCTCCGGATGCCAGGATCGTCAGCTAAGTCCTCTGCTGCACTCGGGCTTGACTTAGTTTGTTGTTCTGGCTGGTAGTCAGGGAGCAGTTCGTTGAAGTTTTCCTCAGTGTCTGTTGCGATTCGCCTTCTCAGTTGATCTATGTGCCTGCACCAAACTCTCCTGTCCCCCATGTCTACCCTGTACGATTTGGGCCCCGTGATTTCTGTGATTGTCCCTGCTTCCCAGAGTGGGCCCTTTCCGTAGTTCCTGGCATGGACTGGAGTCTCTATGGTGAACTCCCTGAGTTTCCTCTCCCCCCCTTTGAAAACCTCGGGGGAATAATTGGGATTTAGCCTATCCAGTACGCCTTGGAGCTTCCTCCCCGTTAATAGTTCTGCCAGGCTTCGGCCTGTGGCTGTACATGGTATGGAATGCTGGGCTGTGAGGAATCGATCTATTCTTTCCTGCCAGTCCCCGGGCCTAGGCGTGAGAGGGCCTCCTTGGCTGTTGTTACAAATCTCTCAGCCTGCCCATTACTAGCCGGATGGAACGGGGCCGAGAGGACATGTCTGACCCCCAAATCTGCTAGATATCCCTCGAATTGTGTGGCTGTGAATTGGGGCCCATTGTCTGACACTAGGATGTCCGGTAACCCATGGGTAGCGAATAACTGCCTCAGTTCCCTGATAACTGCGTCAGTGATAGTGGCCCTCATGAGCTTAATCTCTAGCCACTTGGAAAAGGCATCGACTACGACCATGAAGGTCTGACCATGAAACGTGGATCCTGGACCAGGGTCCCTTGGGTCTCTCCCAGTCCCTCACTGGTGCTGACAGTGGATCTGGCCTAGACTCTTGGCAGGGCTGGCATCTCCCCACCCACTCGGTAATGTCTACATCCATGTTGGGCCACCAGACGTAGCTCCTGGCTAGTCCCTTCATACGTACAATCCCAGGGTGCCCCTCATGCAACAGTGTTAAGACTTTTTCCCTTAGGCACAAGGGAACAATAACCCGTTCGCCCCATAGCAAGCACCCCCCTTGCATTGTTAGTTCATCCCATTTGCTCGCATACTGTTTGAATTCCCCACTCCCAGTCTTTTCCGGCCACCCCCTCGTCACCCAACTTGTGACTGTCTGGATCACATGGTCTTTGTTTGAGGCTCTGGCTACCTCTGCTGATGTGATGGGCCCCGAGTCCAAAACATCTATCAGCAGGATGGGGACGCCGGATGTGGGGTCGTCCAGCTTGTCTAGTAGTGGGCAGCGGCTGAGTGTGTCGGCGTTTCCCATGTCCGCCCCTGGTCGATGTACCAGGCGATAGGAGTAGGCTGCGAGGAAAATGGCCCAGCGTGTCATCCTGGGCGATAGGGTTGCCGGTGTTGGTCAATCTCCTGCGATGAGACCCAGGAGCAGCTGATGGTCGGTGATTAGGTCGAAGTCCCTCCCTAACAGGTACTCGTGGAACTTCTTTACTCCCAAGATGGCGGCGAGGGCCTCTTTGTCAAGCTGACTGTAATTCCTCTCAGCGCTTGACAGAGTTCGGGAGTAATAGGCGATGGGCGCCTCTAAGCCATTCGGGAGTCTATGGCTCAGGACGGCTCCCATGCCGAAAGGAGATGCATCATATGCTAAAACAAGGGGAAGCGTTGAGTTGTATTGGATCAAGAAACTCTCGGCTGATAGCAATTTCTTGATGTTTGTAAATGCCCTGTCCTCGGCCTTCCCCCATTTCCATGTGGACTTTTTGGCTAACAGTCTGTGTAGGGGTTCAGCCACTGTTGCCTTGTCTTTTAAGAAGATTGCATAAAAGTTAAGCAGTCCCAGGAACACCTGTAGTTCCACCTTGTCTTTAGGGGTAGGGGCCTCTTGGATTGCCCTGATTTTACTCTTGGTGGGGTATATGCTGGTGCCATCTACTCGGTACCCCAGGAACTCTACGGAGGGGACTGCGATCATGCATTTGTTGCATTTGACCCGGAGTCCAGCATTTCTGAATTTTTCTAAAACCATTCTCAGCCTCCCCCCCAGTTGTTGTTCGTCTTCCGCCGTGATGAGTACATCATCGAAATAGGGAACCACCCCAGGGATCCCTTGCAGCAGCCGCTCCATTGTACTTTGAAAAAGTCCGGGGGCTATGCTGACTTCAAATTGCAGGCGCGTACATTTGAAGGCGCCACTATGCGTTATGATAGTCTGTGCTTCTGCGGTAGCGCCATCTACCGGCAGCTGCTGGTACGCCTGCGCAAGATCAAGTTTAGCGAAGATCTTGCCGGGGCCCAGGGAAAGCAGGAGGTGGTGCACAATTGGGACCGGATAAGCGCTCTGTTGCAGAGCCTTATTAATTGTGCATTTATAATCGGCGCATATGCGCACTGACCCGTCCGGTTTCATGGGTGTCACAATTGGGGTCTCCCATTTGGCGTGGTTGACTGGCACAAGCACCCCTTGCTTTATTAGCTTGTCCAGCTCAATGTCTATCTTGGGTTTCAGGGCGAATGGTACCCTCCTAGGCTTTAAATAGATCGGGGCAACGTTGGGGTCGAGGTTGAACGAGATAGGGGTCCCCACATACTTGCCAAGCCTTTCGTCGAAAATGTCCTGGAACTCTTGCATCAGGTCATCCCTCAGGGTGCTCTGGATGTTCCTCACTCCGGTGAATCCCATGCCCAGGGCTTGAAACCAGTCCATGTCCAGGAGACTTGGGAGCTTGCCGCTGATGATGGTGAGGGGGAGTCTCTCGCTGAACTCCCCGTATTGTACCTGGAACTCACCTATTCCTTCGCCCGGGATGCGGTTCCCTTGGTAATCTTTAAGCCGGCGTTGCTGTGGTTGGAGCTGCCCCTTGTGTGCGCTGGGGATGGCTTTCTTGAGGTTGGCCCATGACATGATGGATATGGGGGATCCCGTGTCGATCTCCATCTGGCATTCATGTCCCTCGATCTCAACCGCAGTGTAGGTCTTCTTGCTGGGTGATGTGCAGGTCTGGCCGACGTAGATGGTGTAGGCTTCTATGTCTTCAATTTTTGTGCCCTTCCGGCTTCCACCATCTTTATTGGGCCTCTGGTGTGGCACCATCTCGGATTGGTAGGTTTGGCCTCGTGGTTTGTGGCCCTGTGCTTGCTTAGCTCTGCAGACTCGAGCGATGTGCCCCCTTTTCTCGCAGAACCGGCAGATGGCATCTTGGAACTTGCAGTTGTGTCGGGGGTGGGGGCCTCTGCAGCTGGCGCAATCATCTCTGGGTCCTCATCGATCTGGCCTGGACTGCTCTGTGCGGTAGACTTCCTCCTCAGACTCCCCTTCACTCTCGGTGCTCACGGCTTCACGGTGCACAGCCGCCGACCTCTGTGCTGTCTGGCCATGGATGGTCCCTTGCAGTCCCTTGCATGGCGGCCTTCACGGATGACTCTTGTGCTCTCGCTTCATCTAGGGCGATGTGCAGGGTCAGGTTCGATCTCGCAAGTAGCTTCTGTTGTAGCCGGCCGTCCCTCACTCCGCAGATTAGTTGCTCTAGGAGCATCTCATCTAGGTCTCGGTACTCACACTGGTTTGCGGCCTTATGCAGGGCAACGATGTACTTGCTGATCGATTCGCCGTCCTGCTGCAGCCTTTGCTGGAACTTGTACCGCTGGACGTACTTGGAAGGCATTGGGGCATAGTGGTCTTTCAGCAGGGTCTGCAGCGTTGACCATGATATGGTGTGGACCAAATTCAGCTCCGCCAAGGCTTCGGCTGTGTCGAACACCCGTGGTCCGCAGTGTCTCAGGAACAGGGCCTTCTTCCACACGTCCGGTAGCCCTTGCAGGTCATTGGCCACCATGAAGCACTTGAACCGGGACATGTAGGACCCTCACTTCTCCTCCTTGGGGTTGAAAGGCGCTGGCGGGGTGTAGGCAGACATTGTTCGCTATTCTCCTGGGCTCCGCTCGCTTGCTCGCCTGGCTGGATTCTGTAGTCGGGCGTTCCGCTTCTCTCTCGGAACATGGTTTCAGCTCTTTTCGGTTGTGGCTTCAGCTCTTCCTTGGCTTCTGGCCTCAAAATCCCATCCTCGTCGCCAATGTTAAGTTGGGTGAATGAGGACACAGCAAGCCAGGCAGTGAGTGACAACAGCTCTTTATTGTAGGGTGAGAACCCAGCGACTGACCTAGGGAAACAGCTCCCTTTATATACCTTGCAGCTGTGGTGGTCAGCCAATCAGCTGAGGGTCAGTTAATTCAAACTTCCTGCCAAACAAACCTATTTACATAACAGATAGAATGCAGGATTATGTCCCAGGAAATATACAAGGAAGGTTGAAGGATATTAAGAGAACATTACCAAAAATATGTAATGATTTAAGGGAGGAATTTGGATTGCAGGATATATGGAGGTTGAGAAATTCCCAATAAAAATCAATATACTTATTTCTCTCCTAGACACCACTCGTGGACCCGAATAGATATGATATGGATGTCTCTTGAGTTGAGGGGGTTGGTCTCGGAAGTGGAAATAGGGCCCAACCAGTGGGCAGACCATAACCCGCTAATGGTAACTTGGAAGATCCCACATTGTAGGAAGGGTAGATGGAGAATGAATATAGGTATTTTGAGAGATGAAGAATTTATGAGTAAATTTAAGAAGGAGTTACATCTTTTTTTTCAGGAAAATAAGAAAGAGGATACTTTCAGTGTAGGCAGTGATGAGGGGATGGTTAATCAAATATATGATTGACAAACGTAGGGCGGGTAGGAAACACCGAGACAACCTCTTGAATAAATTACAACGGGTGGAAGAAAGGATGCAAAATGGATTAACCCAGACAACATTGATAGAGGAAAGGGATTTCTGGCAACACTAGATTAAATTATTAGATCAAGAGGAATTAGCAAATAAAATAAAGTGGACTAAATAACATTTCTTTGAAAGGGCGAACAAAACAGGAAGTTTACCGGCTTAGAAAGGAGCAGGAACAATGGAGAATAGAAGGCCTGAAAGATGTAATTGGGAATCTTCATTGTACTAAGGAAGGCAAGAGAATGGTAGCTCAGGATTTTTTCACACAGCTTTATCAGAAAGGGGAGGAAAATATTTGTGAAATTCGAAAATATTTTGAAAAGACAGACTTGCCTAAAGTCTCGGAAACAATGAAAGGTATTCTTAATGCGGAATTTACGATGGAGGAAGTAGAAACAGTTATGAAAGCACAAGTGAATGGCAAAACCCCGGGTAGAGATGGCCTTCCAGTTGAACTATACAAAATAGTGTTTGAAGTGGTAGGGAAACACATGACAGATTTATTCAATGCAGTTATGAAAGAGGCTCAGGTTCCAGTATCTTGGACTGAGGCTTATATTTCTATTATCCCAAAAGAAGGAGCTGACCTATCTCTTATTAAGAATTATAGACCTATATCATTACTAAATTCCGATTATAAGATATTCGCGGGGGTCCTTGCAGCCAGACTTAGCTGTTTCCTTAACCAATTCATTCATTCAGACCAAAACAGCTTCCTTCCTAATAAATACTTACGAGATAATCTTAGAATTATCATGAATACATTAGAATTTTTCGAAAATCACCCAGATAAACAATTAGCTTTAATTTTTGTTGACGCCCAAAAGGCGTTTGACAGAATCAGTTGGGAATTTATGATTTCTCAATTGGAATATATGGAGTTTGGTGGGAATTTTATTCGGGCAATTTGAGCTATCTACCGGGAGCAGTTTGCAAGAGTTTTCATAGATGGAGAGGAAAAGGAGAGGATTCAAATTTGTAGAGGTACAAGACAGGGATGTCCCCTTTCCCCATTGCTATTTGTATTGACTTTAGAGCCCCTGCTTAGAGAAGTGAGAGGAAATATGGAAATAAGAGGAATGAAGATTAGGCGGGAGGAAGTTAAAGTCCAGGCTTATGCAGACGATCTTGTATTTATCTTGGATCAACCATTGGACTCGGGCCTGAAATTATTACGCTTGATTCGAGAGTATGGGAAGGTAGCGGGATTACTGATGAATGAAGAAAAAACTAAAATCCTAGCGAAGAATATGACTCAGATGCAAAGGCAACAGCTGGAGCAGTTAATGGGTTTAAGAATAACAAATAAAATTAAGTATCTGGGTATATGGCTGACTGCCAGAGGCTCCTCCATAAAGAAGGATAACTATCTTCCTCTTTACAACCAGATGCTCAGAGATCTAGAAAGATGGAAAAATCTCCAGCTATCAATTTTGGGAAGGGTGCAACCATTAAGATGTGCATGTTACCCAAATGGTTATTTCTATTCCAAACAGCCCCAGTAAGGTTGAATAAAGAGTTTTTTACAAATTTGGATAGGAGTATATCCAAGTTTATCTGGCAGGGAAAGAGGCCGCAGATTAGACTTAAAATGTTACAAGAACCCCAAAACAGAGGAGGACTTTGACTCCCAAATTGGGAGCTCTATCACCAAGTAGCGAACTTGATTTGGGTGAAAGAATGGATGATCCTACAAAAGAGACGACTTTTGACATTTGAAGGAGCCGGTCTTCAACATGGCTGGCACTATTTTCTACGGCCTGGAGCATCCGGCCGCCCCAGACACTTTGATGATCACTATTTACGTAGGACTCTTGAGTACACTTGGGAAAAGATTAGAAGAAGAGTATATTCAAAAGTTCCATGTTGGATTTCGGTGCAGGAAGCTCAGATCTACCCGACATTGTATAAAGGGGAGAAAACTTTGACGTATGAAGTTTTTTTGGATGTTCAGGGTAATCCGAAGTCACGAGAATTATTAACTCTTCAAGGATATAAGATAGTCTGGTGGGTTTTTTTTTGTTTTTTTTTATAAATTTTTATTAATAATAAAAAGAAAAAACAAAACCAACATAAATACATAAAATGACATACAAAACTAACAAACATCGATTCAGTCCAATGACTGACTCTTAGAAGTTACTAACGGTGGGGTATTTTCCATTTTTCTATTTGTATCAATGTCTATAATCATCTGTTTACATGGTTATATATATATATATATATATATATATATATATATATATATATATATATATATATATATATATATATATATATAATTGATTCCTTATTTACTACTATACATTTCTATTGATTAGTCATAAATTATCTTTGTATTCCTATTTTTGCCTCCAGCCAGCCGTACCATCTTTGCCATACTAAATAGTAATCAGTATCATCTTTCTCTTGTATTTCTTTTGTAAGCTTATCCAATTCTGCGCATTCTGTAATTTTAGCTATTATTTTGTCTTCTGTAGGTAACTGTTCAGATTTCCAATATTGGGCAAAGAGTATACGTGCTGCTGTGAGGATATGAATGATTAGATATTTTATTTCTTTGGTATAATTTGCTGTGATGATTCCCAATAAAAAGGTTTCCGGTCTCATTTCAAGTTTTTGTTTCGTAATTTCTTCAATCATTGTTTTGATTTGTTGCCAGTATTGTTTTGCCCTTCGGCATAGCCACCAGAGATGGTAATATGTCCCTTTCTGTGATTTACATTTCCAGCACATCGGAGATGTATTTGGGAACATCTTGGCTAGGCGCGCCGGTGGGAGGTGCCATCGGTAGAACATTTTGTAAAGGTTTTCTTTGTAGGGTATGGACAATGTCATCTTATAATTTATCTTCCACAAATTCTCCCACTTATCCAATTCAATAGTATATCCTATGTTTTTGGCCCATGTTATCATGCTTTCTTTGACAACCTCCTCTTCCAATTTGTATTGTAATAGGTACTTATAAATTTTGGTAATCATTTTCTCATCTGCACTTTGTAATATTTTATCCAATTCATTTGGTTCATTTTGGAATCCGAATTGTGCCCGATCAGTTTTGTATCTTGATTCTATTTGCATGTATGGCCACCAATCAATGTCTATACCCTGATTTTGTAATTCTTGTCTTGTTTGTAATTCTCCTTCACTGTTCAGTAGTTCTTTATAAGTCCTCATTTTCGCTATGTCCATGGCATTGGGGTATATTTGTGCTTCCATTGTCGATAGCCATCGTGGGATCTTGGTGTAATGTTTCCTAACCTCTTGCCATGATTTGTACAATGCTTCTCTAATGATATGTTGCTGAAAATACCCATGGTGCTTATCCTTTCCCTCCCAGAGAAAGGCATGCCATCCGCGTTGTAGATCAAAGCCTTCTAGTGATAACATTCTTTTATTCTTAAGATCTATCCAGTCCCTTATCCAGTTTAGCGACGCTGCTTTATAATATAGCTCCCAGTCCGGTAGGCCTAGGCCTCCTTTTTCCCGGGTATCTTGCATACATTTTATTTTAATTCTGGCCCTTTTCCCATTCCAAATAAATTTTGTTGTTATTTTAGTAAGGTCCTTAAAGAAATTCTTTCCTGGCCTGATTGGGGCTACTTGAAAAAGGTAGAGTAATCTAGGGAGTATATTCATTTTTATGGATGCAATTTTCCCTAGGAATAACAGTTGTAATTTATTCCACGTTTCCAGGTCTTTTCTAATTTGTTTCATTAATTTATTGTAATTGTCTTCTCTGATTGTTATTGCTTTGGCAGTAAGCCAGATTCCTAAATACTTTATTCTCTTTACAATTTGTATTCCTAATTTGTCTTCTAGTTGTATCTCTTGTACCTTTGTCAAGTTCTTTGTTAACACTTTAGTTTTTTGTTTGTTAATTTTAAGCCCTGCGACTCTTCCATATTCCTCTATCCTCGCTAAAAGTTTGGCTCCTGTTGTTTCCGGTTGCTCCATTATAAACACCACGTCATCAGCAAAGGCTTGCAATTTGTACTCCTCTTTCCGTGTTCTCAAACCTTTTATTTCGGGGTCTTTCCTGACTTCATTTAATAATATTTCCAAAGAGATTATGAACA
Source organism: Pantherophis guttatus (assembly GCF_059756535.1). Classification (NCBI taxonomy): domain Eukaryota; kingdom Metazoa; phylum Chordata; class Lepidosauria; order Squamata; family Colubridae; genus Pantherophis; species Pantherophis guttatus. The sequence goes on from NC_142066.1 coordinate 15,444,421, forward strand.
ATAGTGGGGATAAGGGGCAGCCTTGTCTCACTCCTTTTTGTATATCTAAGTTTTCAGTCATATCTCCATTGATCATAATTTTGGCCGTTTGGAGAGAATATACTCTTCTAATCATTTGTAAAAATTTAGCACCAAAGTCCATAATTTCTAATTGCGATATGAGGAAGTTCCAGTTTAAATTATCAAAGGCCTTTTGTGCGTCTAAGAAGAGTAAGGCTGCTTGTTTATCGTTTCTTTTCTCGTAATATTCCAGGACATTAATAATTGTTCTTATATTATTTTTGATCTGTCTTCTTGGAACAAAACCGTTCTGATCCGTATGTATGTATTTATGAATAATTGTTTTCAGTCTTTGCGTTATGACCAACATGAAGAGTTTATAGTCTACATTAAGCAGTGAAATCGGCCTATAATTTTTAATTTGTGTGGGGTCTGTGTCTTCTTTAGGGATAAGTGTAATGATGGTTTCAGTCCAGGATTTGGGAATTTCTGCCTCTAATAATGCATCGTTGAGAACCAGGAGTAACAGTTCATCCATTGCATTTTGACAGTTCTTATAAAACTCCGTTGGTATACCGTCCGGGCCTGGAACTTCGTTGTTTTTTTGCTTTTTCCTTGCTTCCACCAGCTCAGACATCGTAATTTGTCTATTTAATGCTTCTCTGTGGGACTTCTCTAATTTTGTGATGTTTGTTTTACATAGGTATTCCTTAATGTCTTCCTCCCGAATCTCTTCTCCCTTGTAGAGACTTTGAAAGAAATCTTTAACTATACGTTTTTTGTCTAGGTTGGTATGGTATATTTGTCCTGTTTCGTCTTGCAATTGAAATATTGTTCTCCTTTCTTTTTCTTTTTTCAATTTATACGCTAACCAGCGCCCCGTTTTGTTTGCATGCTCAAAGTGTTTCTGCTTTGCTAATTTAATTTTCTGTGCGATTTCTGTCTGGGTAGTCAGATTGATTCTGTGTTTAGTAAGGTTTAATTTTGCTTTTATTGTTTTGTTTTGGGGGTCCTTCTGCAATTCTAATTCATATGTTCTGAGTTCTTCTAACAACTTATTCCTTGACTGTTGTTTCTCTTTATTTTTTTTTGCCATATACGCGATTGTAAGACCTCTTATATGTGCTTTAATTGTGTCCCAAAGATTTTGAAGTGATGTCTGTTCTTTGGTGTTTATTTGTAGGAACATTTTAACCTCTTTCTCGATCATCTGTATATATTCCTTATCCTTTATTATTCCCGTGTCCATCATCCACCTCCTTTGCTTTCGATGTCCCTTCCATATTATTCTAATGGGGTTATGATCTGCCCAGGTGTTCACTGCTATTTCGATATCTTTTACCTCCTCTCTGAGGTCTGAAGTCATCCAGGCCATGTCGATCCTAGACCATGACTGATGTGGGTTTGAATAATATGTATATTGTTTCGTTTGCATGTTTGCCTCTCTCCATACGTCATGTAGGTGTAGTTCATTGATCATATCCTTGAAGGGTTCCGGTAGAGTTTTCTTTCTGGTTTTACTTTGTTTGGTACTCCGATAATCTTTTTCTATGTCCGTGATTGCGTTGAAGTCTCCTACCATACAGATAGCTTCGTACTCCAGGTCTTTAATTATATTGTGTAGCTTTTTGAAAAAATCATTTTGATTTGCGTTGGGTGCATATATAGATATTAATAGTATTGTTTTGGATTCTGTTTGTATTTCTATTATTAAGAAACGTCCTTCTGTGTCTGCATATATTTGTTTTGTTTTTAGGTATTTCTTCACATATATTACGACTCCTCTCTTTTTTTGGTCTCCAAGCGCTGCATATAGTCTTCCTAATCTTTGATTATCCAATAGTTTTTGATGCTGTCTTTTAATATGTACCTCTTGGAGTGTTATAATATCCATTTCTAGTTTTTGAAGTTTTGTAAATGTGTGTTTTCTTTTTGCTGGTGAATTAAGTCCGTTTATGTTGATTGAAATGAGTTTTAGCTCTTTTTCCATCTCTCTTTATTTATTTATCCGTTGATTGCAGTCTTTTGTTGTTTCTGAGTATCATTTGCGTCTTTTCCCTCGCTCCCTCTCTCTCCATTCTTTCTCTTTCCAATCTTCTCCCCTCTTCTTGGTCTCTTCCTTCTTTCTCCGTCCGCCGTTCCTCTTGCCTCTTAGGACCCTCTTCTTTTCTACTCTCTTGCTCCTCCTCCAGCACGAAGTGTTGATCAAAGAAGTCCTGTGCTTTTCCTACGTTATCAATTCTGTATTTTTTGTCTTCCCAAGTGGTTTTATTCCCAAGTGCATTCCAGGTATAAAAAAGATTTATATAGCGAAGGAGTTTACTATAAAAGACAAGAATTGGATAAGAACTTATTAGAAGGAGGGAAAGGGGTACTATCTAAATGTTACGCATATTTATTGTCTCTGCAGATAGGACAGGATGTAGTGAAGGATTGTATGATAGTGTGGGGGCGAAATTTTGGATATCCCCTTGACTTCCAGCAATGGGAACAGATTTGGTTGAAAAATATGAAATTAACCATGGCCTCTTCATACAAAGAAAACATATATAAAATGGTCTACTGGTGGCATCTCACCCTTGCGAGACTAGCTAAAATGTTTCCCGGGACATCTGCTGCTGTTGGAAATGCGGTTACAGTAATGGAACTTATTTTCACCAATGGTGGATCTGCCCGCAGGCGGTTAAATATTGAAAAAAAATACGGCAATGGATTTTGGAAATTACACAGATTAATTTGGAATTAAGGCCCGAGATTTTCCTGTTGGGGGAAAAACCTTTGAATGTTAAATCAGGTATATGGTTCTTGTTGATTCACATTATTACTGCAGCAAGATTAGCATATGCGCAGGAGTGGAAAAATCAATATTTACTGATGGATTTGAAAATAATATATAAAATTAATGAGTGTGCGGAATCAGATAGTTTAACTAGATTGATCAATGGTAAAAAAGATTCAGAATTTTATAACAGTTGGAAATTATGGTACGATTGGGTCCAGAAAAGGTGGGATAGAATAGATATATGATGATGTATATATATGATGGCAAGTATGTATAAAGGAATGTCTTTATATTTATGGACAATGTACTCATATTACACCATGGTGGCAGGATTGTATATTTCATTTGTGTATTGGTGCATAGAATATATTAATAAAAATTATTTAAAAAAAAAAAAAGAGAAGTGAGCGGGACATGAGCTTTGGCAGAAAGCAATTAGTTCAAGAATTGAATTGATTCAAGATTTGAAAATTCTGCTTGTGACTCTGTGCCAAGTTTGGCCTTGCCCTGCATCTGGAAACTAGCTCTTTGGCAGCGTTCCACATGAGATAGAGTTGGTGTTGATAATCTTCCTCTGAAAGACTGTTTATCAAGCCTTGTGGACTGTAAGTGAAAGTAATTTACAGCCGTATGAATTAAAGAGGTTTGCCGGGACTAAGTTTGTGCTGCTTACTTTCTAAGGAAGCCTAGGTCAGAACAAGGCCCAAAATAGTATGACTAGTAGTAGGAAGGGATAAATCATATTATGGTCACTTGGATGGGTTTCTTTAAAGTGTTTATGGCGATTCTTAGTCATCCAGGTCATAGTTGTCTCAAAGTTGCTTTTTCAAAAAGCAAGTGGACTGTTTTTTGTTTGTTTGAGGTAGAAGATGTTTCACTTCTCCTCCAAGAAGCTTCATCAGTTCTGACTGGATGGTGGGGAGAAATAGTCCAGTTGCCTTTTGAAAAAGCTCCTTTGAAATTTCTTTAAAATATTCCAATGTCACCTATAGTTTTTTTTTCTGTGATACCCTATATAAAACCTGGTTTGCTGTTGCTTATGTGTGCTCAGCAAAGTATCAAAAGCTTTGCTGGGGATCCAGAATATACTGTATTATTGCTTGCATGCATGTAAATAAACAGTAAACAGTAACAGAGTTGGAAGGGATCTTAGAGGTCATCTAGTCCAACTCCCTGCTCATGCAGGAGACCTGTACTAGGGATTCGAACTGCCAAACTGCCGACCTTTCTGATAGACAATCTCAGTGTCTTAGCCACTGAGCCACCTAGTCGGGCTCATAAAACAGTGTTGTATCTTCAAAGTGATTTTGTTGCTTTACCTGAGCCTAAATTTGCTATCTCTTCTTTTTCTAATCTAGGCAAAGAAATACTTCTTTATGTATATTTAAAGCTTCATTCCACCAAGAATTGCTCCATTAAAATAATTGTTCAGGTGGTATCATTCATCTCTCAATTTAATTGGGAATGATGTAAAGTTTCATAATGACTGTCATTATCAGCTTCACCGGCAAAAGTCAATTTCTCAGCGGTTTTAAATGGGTCAGGAAATCAGTCAACAATCTTCAAAGAATCTTGAAATTTGTTCTCTGTGTTCCTTCTAATGTGTATTTTGATAGTAACCCAGTTATTATGTTACTATCAATAGAAAAGCTTAATTAAATCATATGGAAAACTGCTTGCTGAAAAATTAATATACCCTATTCCTCCAAAAAACAGATAGTCCTCAAAGAATTCTCAGCAACCCACCACTGGTATGTATACACAGACATACACACAAGCACAATTCAAAGCAGTTTTGCTTATTCAAAATGGAATCTTGTTCTTTTTTTATTTCTTATCTATTAATTGCTCTTTAGTGTTGAGTTCAGGCCTCAGTATAATTATATAGATTTTGGGGATGAAGATGCATCCCAGTAAACCAACATCAGAAGACAGAATAGAGAAGATCTCCACAGCTACCATGTATTTCCCCTTGGTGCTCAGGTAGGTGGGGACAAAAGTCAGCCAAACACTGCAGAAAACCAACATGCTGAAGGTGATGAACTTAGCTTCATTAAAACTGTCTGGCAACTTCCTGGCTAGGAAGGCCACAGTGAAGCTGAGAAGAGCCAAGAGGCCCAGGTAGCCCAAGACACAGTAAAACATGATGATGGAGCCTTCATGACATTCAACTATGATTTCTCCATGGAGTGTCTCCATGTCTAAATCTGGAAATGGAGGAGAAGTACTCAGCCAAACAATACAAATACCTAGTTGAATGAAGGAGCAGAACCAGATAATAGAATAAGCCAATTTTTGCCCCACCCATTTGTGGAATAGGCTTCCTGGCTTTGAAGCTAGGAATGCTATAACAACTGTGATGTTTTTGGCCAATATAGAAGAGATTGCAATAGAGAAGATAATGCCAAATGTTGTTTGTCGGAGGAGGCAGGTTGCCTTATTGGGCTTTCCAATGAACAGAAATGAGCAGAGGAAACAGAGAAAGAGGGAGATAAGTAGAAGGTAGGTGAGGTTGCGATTGTTGGCTTTGACAATGGGAGTGTCTTGTTGCTTAATGAAAATTGCAAGCACAATAACTGTGCAGAAGGAAAAGAGAAGAGCCAGAGACACAAGAGTAATGCCCAGTGGCTCTTCAAAGGAGAGGAAATTCATTGTCTTTGGAATGCACTCATTGTGAGCTTCGTTTGGAAATTGATCCTCTGGACAACTGTCACAATTCTCCATGTCTGTAAAGAGAAAAAGAATTTCTGAACGGAACCTAATTTTTCCCACATTTCAGAATTGCTTTTCTGGACTTCTCTCTAATGTGTTTTCTAAAACGCTTTGTAACTCTCAGGCCTTCAAATTTTTTTTTACTTGATTAGTTGATCAAAATATAGCAGAGTGGTATGTTGGCCTAGAGGTGGAGCTGTTGCCTCACAATCAGGAAACTGAGTTAGCTCCTAGGTAGAGGCAGATATTTCTCTCTCTGGACATAATGAGAATATATCTGCTGAACAAAGTTCCGCATTGGCGACAGGAAGGGCATCCGGCCATTAAACACTCTGCTAGCTCCATTCAGTTGCCCGGACTCCAACCCGCAAGGGATTATGGGGTCGTTAAATGATGATGATTAGTTGATCAGAATATATGGTAAAATACAAAGGAAAATAAAACGAGATAAAAGGGAAAAAGGGAGTGTTGAGTAGAAGGGGGAAAATGCATTGACTTTCCTCTCTTTTTAGCATAGTAGAAGATAATAACATTATACCTTCAACTTTTTATTCTTACACTATAACACAGTGATGACGAAACTTTTCAGCACCGAGTGCCAAAAAAGGTTGTGCAGAAACATCGCGTGCACACTCGCATGCTTGCTACACATGCACTCGCATGCTCGCTACACGTGCACTCGCACGCTCACCACACACGCACTTGCACGATCCCCACATGAACACTCGCATGCTCGCACTCGTGGCTGCACTCTGGAAAAACCAAACTTCTGGGTTCTAGTGCGCATGCACGCCTGATGATCAGCTGGCCAGCGTGCATGCACACCCTGATTTTCAGCACTGCCACGCACACGAAGGACAGCTGATCATCACATACGCATGCACTACAGAAACCCGGAAGACAAACAGGCAAGGCTGCACGTGCCAGCAAGTGGTGGGTTCCTCCCGGTTTGGACCGGTTCTCCCGAGCCGGTAGCGGTGACAATATGACGTCACCGAACTGGTTCTGCCCCCCCACAGAATGCCAAATACAAGCTGGGTGGATACAACCTCATAGACAACCCTCACTCTGTCAAGGACCTCGGAGTACTCATCTCAAATGATCTAAGTGCCAGAGCTCACTGTAACAACATTGCCAAAAAGGCACTAAGAGTAGTTAACCTAATATTGCAAAGCTTCTTCTCTGGTAATATTGTACTGCAAATTAGGGCATACAAAACCTTTGCCAGACCAATTCTTAAAGACAGCTCATCTGCCTGGAACCCGCACTATATATCGGACATGAATACAATTGAGTGAGTGCAGAGGTATTTCACGAGATGAATACTCCACTCCGCTGCTCACAACAGAATACCTTATCCCACCAGGCTTGAAATTTTGGGCTTAGACAATTCAGAACTACGCCGCCTTTGGTCTGACCTAAGTGTAGTACATAAAATTATCTGCTACAACATCCTGCCTGTCAATGACTACTTCAGCTTCAACCACAATAATACATGAGCACACAATAGATACAAACTTAAGGTAAACAGCTCCAAACTCGATTGCAGAAAATACAACTTCAGCAACAGAGTGGTCAATGCACTCCCTGATTTTGTGGTTTCATCCCCAAACCCCCATAACTTTAACCTTCGACTATCTGCTGTTGACCTCACCCCATTCCTAAGAGGTCCGTAAGGGGTGTGCATAAGTGCACCAACATGCCTACTATCCCTGTCCTACTGTCCCCATTTATTTGCATCCATTTCCTGTAACCATAATCATGTTTATACTTATACATGTTTGACAAATAAATAAAATAATAAAATAATAAAATAATAAAATAATAAAATAATAAAATAATAAAATAATAAAATAATAAAATAATAAAATAATAAAATAATAAAATAATAAAATAATAAAATAATAAAATAAATAAATCTATCTATCTTGTGGGGAAAAAAAGGAAATGCTTTAGATCTGGAAAACAGGCAGAAGCACTAGAGGATAGTGTCCTATTTCATGACTGCTTGCTTCATGTGAGGTGCCCCATTATTTCACTTAAATTCAGCCTCAAGGAATTGCATCTACATGAAGGGAAGTATGCAGTGGGGTACCCCAAGGCTCTGTTTTAGGCCAGTACTCTTCAACATCTTCATCAATGATTTGGATGAGGGGATAGAGGGGGAACTCATCAAATTGCAGACGACACCAAGCTAGCAGGAACAGCCAACACTTCAGAAGATAGGCTTAAGATACAGAAGGATCTTGACAGACTTGAACACTGGGCACTATCTAATAAAACGTAAGGTTCTACATTTAGGCAAGAAAAACAAAATGCACAGGTACAGTATATGTGGTACTCAGTAGTAGTAACTGTGAGAGGGATCTTGGAATCCTAGTAGACAATCATTTAAATATGAGCCAGCAGTGTGTAGCAGCTGCCAAAAAATCCAACACAGTTCTAGGCTGCATAAACAGAGGGATAGAATCAAGATCACGTGAAGTGTTAATACCACTTTATAATGCCTTGGTAAAGCCACACTTGGAATACTGCATCCACTTTTGGTTGCCACGATTTTAAAAAAAAAAGTTGAAACTTTAGAAAGAGTGCAGAGAAGAGCAACAAAGATAATTAGGGGACTGGAAGCTAAAACATATTGATCTGTCCCCGTCCACACACACACACAAACACAGCCAGCCGAGGGTTAAGGAAACACTTTGGCACACACCCAGGTCTTATCTCCAACTTGGCAGCGATTTACACACAGTCTGCCAAGTGCGTTTATTTCCACAAAACAGAAAGATAAGATACTTAGTGTACAAAAAGTCCAAGCAGAATAATATTTCTCTCAGCAGTTCCGGACGAGGCTTTAGTGACTATCCAAGGTTTACTTTTGTTCATCACAAGGATCACTGACCACCACCCTCTATTATATAGTCTCTGGGGTGTGGTCCAGTGACTCAGTTCTAATCCCTAGCATGCCTCCTGAGCTGCTGCAATCGTTTATCACGCCTTCGGAGGCGTGCGTCCAGGAATGATGTTTCTCCGTCACTCTGATCCGAGCCACCTGTCTCCCTGCTAATCTCCTCTCCCTCGGCCGGCACCTGAGACAATGCCAGAGGGGAGGGGCCTGGAGAGGGAGGCCTGGCTGACTCCTCTTCCTCATGCTCGGAGCTTTCTTCCTCCGATGGGACAGGCTCAGAGGGCGGGGCCACAACACATATGAAGAACAGTTGCTGGAACTGGGTATGTCTAGTTTGATGAAAAGAAGGGCTAGGGGTGACATGATAGCAGTGTTCCAATATCTCAGGTGCTGCCACAAAGAACAGGGAGTCAAGCTATTCTCCAAGGACAGGACAAGAAGCAATGAGTGGAAACTCATCAAGGAGAGAAGCAACCTGGAACGAAGGAGAAATTTCCTGACAGAACAATTAACCACTGAAACAACTTGCCTCCAGAAGTTGTAAATGCTCCAACACTCGAAGTTTTTAAGAAGAGATTGGATAACCATTTGTCTGAAATAGTATAGGGTTTCCTGCCTAAGCAGGGGGTTGGACTAGAAGACCTCCAAGGTCCCTTCCAACTCTGCTATTCTAACTAAATAAAGCAAGCAAATAATATTGAAGAGATTCTTATTCACTGCGATACAGGCTACAGAAATGAACTTTCAGGCATAGGTCCATTGCGATGCTATAAATCTTACCTGTTTGTCTGGATATCATATTTTCAGGACACGAGCACAAGCATAGCAGCAAAATTTCCGCCCTTCAATCTTGAGCTTTCTCTTTCCAAGAGGACAAGGCTCATTACACAAGGAGGGAGGAGGTAGCTGTCCCAAATAAACCAAGAGGTCAATATAAACGTTTTATTTTTGCTTACAGCCAATGAATAAGAACAAGAGTATTGACAGTCAGTTCTGCCATGAAGCTGACACAGACAGTTTAACCTTAAAAAATGTTGTCATATCCAGGAATATAACTGAGTTGTATTTCATTTCCTATTAGTTTAGCCAAAGTTTAATCAACGAAATACAGTCCAGATTTATATCCGGACCTTGAATATTTCTGATATTCTTCCACATTCAAGGTGCTGGTTGTCACCTATGACAGGTCAGCAACTTGCGGCTCTGGAGCCGCATGTGGCTCTTTCACCCCTCTGCTGTGGCTCCCTATCGCTCAAAATATGTGTCACAACCGCCAATGTCGTGCATGCTATTTATTGAGCAATTTTTCAACCCCTGGTAGGCCAACCATGGATAAATCCAAGAAAAGAAAAGTTTCAGAAGAAAACAGAATGTTTAATTCAACTACATATGCTAGTTTTGTGGCCGCTCAAGAAATAGTCAGGCACGGGAAGGGTTTTGTGGCTCCCGGTGTTTTCTTTTCTGTGGGAAATGGGTCCAGATGGTTCTTTGAGTATTTAAGGTTGCAGACCCCTGGGTTAGGACAAGTAGAGGAAAAAGGATGCCGCGCTAGGAAGAGACTCTATGGTGGGGGAACCGACTTCCAGTTGGCAGAGGAAAAAGGATGCCGTGCTAGAAGGAGACTCTATGGTGGGTGAACCGGACTTCTGATCGGCTCCAGAATTGAACAGGGGCTTCTGGGTAGGACCTTTGCAGCTCTTTGAGTGTTTAAGGTTGCCGACCCCTGACCTATGAAGTCCTACGTGGCATAAAGACCTGGTTACATGACTCACTGCTCGTCTTCCATAGTATCTGCTCAGTTGGTTCGAGCTGGCAGCATTGGCACACTCCTGGTTCCATTGACTAAATTATGCAATTTATTGGGATCCTGGAAGTGCATGTTCCCTGTAAAAGCTCCTGCTCTCTGGAATGAGCCTTCTCCCAAATTCAAATGCCCCATGTCCTTTTACTATTTCAAAGATTCCCGAAGATATATTGTCCACCTAGGCCTTTGGCAAAAATGTTTGATATTCACTTCTTTCTTTTCCCTGTTTCCTCGTCCATTTTTGCTTTTCTGTGTTTTATGTCTTTGTATGGTTTCTTCTTGGTTTCAATTTGTAAACTGCCCAGCAAGACTAGCAGTTGAGTGGCATATAAATTTGAAGTATTATGAATAGATGCACATTCAGTGAGTACTTTAGATTGGATTTGGCACTTTTATCCACCTATTGAGTCCATCTGAAGAATCTGGGTTAGGGAGATGTTATAATTTGGTGCTGTTAAAAGTATCATCACAATATATCAACTGTTCCAAGTAAAGCTGCCTTTTGCAATTGACTGATGTTGATTTTTTTGTCAATTCCAAACAACAACCAGTTGCAAAAGGCAGTTCTGCTTGGAACAGCTTACATCCTGCAACAACACCATCAAACCACAAGATCTTCCTACCCCAGGTCCTTGAGCAAGACTTAATAGGTGACTAACAAGGCCAAATCTGTATAAACATCTGGCTGATTGTACAAGCAACTTTAATTTACTGGCAATGAATGGAAAGAATCCCAAACTTTGAGGGTTTGAATAGATCTGAGAGTTTGAGGTTGTTAATTGTTTATTTCACAGGAAGAAAAAGAAGAGTTTTCCTCTGCCAGCATTAAATATATCATTGAAATTTGATCACATATAAGTTCCTTCTTTAGAATGAAAGTTTATATATCAATGGTTGCTTCATTTGGACAGGCCAACATCTGGGCATGTTACTGTGATTATACCATTCAGTGAGAGTAAATTTCTATGCAAAAGTTGGAAATTCTAAAGAATTAGAATGTCCATCATTAAACAATACAATAGTACATTTGTTTTTGGATATTTTTGACAGAGATTGATTGAAATGTAATTGGGGCCTATGAGTTAGTTGTTATCAATGGTCCAAAGGAAAGGCTAGATGCGAGAAAAGGAACATATACAAAATTGTTCTTTTTGTCCATATTATGGTACCTGAGTGAATCCATGATGCCACTGGATTTTATCTTGATGAATGAAGAACATTCTTCCTGGAGGTGCCTGCAGATCTATTTCTCCAACTGGGATATTGATATAGGAGTTGTTTGGGAAAGTAACCAAATTTACAATGTCAAATCCAGCTTCTAGGGCTTCATCTTCATTTAATTTAATTTCATCTCCAGCATTGTTGTTGAAAGAAATTCTCTGCAGAAATGAGTGGAGCTTGCAGAACAAACACCAACATTGTTTAGAGAGAAACCAATATGCTTCCTAATCGCCTCATACAACAGCCTCTTTTTAAATTTGGAGCCTTTCCTCACCAGGAATAAAAAAAATACGGAGGACGTCAGCAGTTTAATTGTTATTATTGGTAATATTCCACATTGGACATTAAAATATTTTTTGTTACTCAGTGATTTTCTTTTAGACTTAGACTAACTTTATTGTCTCTTTGAATGTACACTAATCAGCATACATTAAAATGAAATTTCATTGCATACAGCTCTCAAAGGGTCACCACCTCCAGTATACACTACATAAACATGGCAAAATAAAGAAATACAAAATTATGCATATTCCCACATATATTATATGACACAGAGATTTGGTGTAAGAAGTAGTCAGAAGAATATAATACAGAGCAGGGGTGGGATTCAAAAACTTTAGCAACTGGTTCTCTGCCCGGTTGCTGGGTGGGCATGGCCATGGTGGGCGTGGCCTACTTGGCCTTCTGCACCATGGGGGGCATTTTCTCCCTCCCCAGGCTTTCCTTGAGCTTCTGGGAGGGTGAAAACGGCCTTCTCTAGGCTCTGGAGACGCTCCAGAGGCCAGAAACGAGCCCATTTCTGGACTTCTGGTACTTCCGGTAGGCCTGTTTTTGCCCTCCCCAGGCTCTGGATACTTTCATCAAGCCTCTGGGAGGGTGAAAATGGCCTCCCCTGGGCTCCGGAGGCCTTCTGGAGGCCAGAAATGGGCCTGTTTCTGGACTTCCAGAACTTCTGGTAGGCTCATTTTTCACCCTCCCAGAGCCTCCGTGTGGGTCCTGCACTTACCTGACGTCCAAAACGGGTCATGTAGAGACTCCTGGGAGGGGCGGGTAGGGTTGGGTGGGGCCACCCAGTCCTTGCAACTACCGGTTCGGTGAACCAGATGTAAAATTAGCATCCAGTTCACCTGAACTTGTCCGAACTGGCTGAATCCCACCCCTGGTACCAACTTGAACTAACCATTTTAGAAAGTTGGAAAACAACAAGAAGCAATCAGAAGAATACAGTACTGACTTGAACTAATCAAGAAGAGATCCAACCGAGGAGAAATTTCCAAACAGAACAATTAATCAGTGAAATGACCTCCCTCCAGATGTTGTGGGTGCTCCAACATTGGAGGTTATTAAGAAGAGATTGGACAACCACACAATGTCTGAAATGGTATAGGACTGTGATGGCGAACCTATGGCATGCCTGGAGGCTGTGTGGGTCTGGATGGGGAGAAATAGGCTCAGACTCAACCCTTCCAAGACCGAGTGGTTGTGGCTTCCGGCGTCCCGGTATAGTCAGCTGGTGCCATTGCTGACTATTGGGGGTGAATCTTTGCCCCCCACAGAGAGGGCTCACAATCTGGGTGTCCTCCTGGACGCACGGCTGTCTTTAGAAGAGCATATGACGGCCGTGGCCAGGGGGGCTTTTTATCAGGTTCGCCTGATCCACCAGTTGCATCCCTTTCTGGACCGGGATGCCCTGTGCATGGTCACTCATGTCCTTGTCACCTCCCACCTGGACTACTGCAATGCTCTCTATATGGGGCTCCCCTTGAAGAGCACTCGGAGGCTCCAACTGGTTCAGAACACGGCTGTGTAGGTGGTTATGGGCACACCCCATTGCGCCCATGTAACACCTTTCCTGTGTGAGCTGCACTGGCTCCCAGTGGTCTTCCAAGTGCAATTCAAGGTGTTGGTTACCACCTTTAAAGCGCTCCATGGCATAGGACCAGGGTATCTATGGGACCGCCTTCTGCCTCCCACTGACCAGTTCGCTCCCACAGAGAGGGACTCCTCAGGGTGCCATCGGCCAAATTATGTTGGCTGGCGACACCCAGGAGGAGAGCCTTCTCTGTGGGAGCTCCTGCCCTTTGGAACGAACTGCCCCTGGAAATACGTAAAATCTCTGAACTCCGGGTTTTTTGCTGTGCCCTCAAGACCTTGCTGTTCCGACAGGCGGGGCTGTCAAATTAAATGATTTTAAATTGGAGTTTTAATTTCGGCCAAAAAGTATTTGGCCAAAACTATTTAATGATTTTAATTAATTTTAATTATGATATCTGTATATTTATGTTTTTAAATTGCTGTACACCAACCCGAGTCCTTCAGGAGAAGGGCGGTATATAAATAAAATTATAAATAAATAAATAAAATACCACAGGTGGCACACGGAGCCATATCTATGGGCATGCAAGCGTTGCCCTAGCTCAGCTCCAGTGCACATGCGTGCGCTGGCAAGCTGATTTTCAGGCCTTCCTGGCCCACCGGAAGTCAGGAAATGGGTTGTTTACAGCCTCTGGAGGGCCTCCAGCGGGGTAGGGAAAGCCATTTTTGCCCTCCCCAGGCTCCTAGAAAGCCGGGCCCACTGTGCCATCGTGTGCCAAAAGCAGGGGGAGTGTGTGTGTGTGTGTGTCGCATGTGCATGACCCCCCTGCACTCCTCCCGCTTTTGGCACGTGATGGCAAAAAGGTTAGCCATCACTGGTATAGGGTCTCCTGCCTGAGGAGGGAGGTCGGAGTAAAAGACCTCCCAAATCCCTTCCAACTCTGGTGGTCTGTTATTCTGTTATTTATGCAGAGAATTGGACAGGCAGGAGAAGGCTAAAGACCAGTTGAGTTGGTGTGGAAAGAGGGAAAAGCTGAGGTGTGTAGGCAAAGGACAATACCTTCAGTGGATCAACATTTGTAGTTCATGAATGTTCAATGAAGGTGAACATCTATGATCTTTAGATAGCTGACCTACAATGATTTGTAGAGTCTTTAAGTCCTGGCACTCTGTTTTAACCATGGAGAATGTTTTAAAAAAGCACTGAGAAAGAGGAAATCTTACCTGCCAGGCTTCTACAACCTTTGATTGTATTTGATCCATGTCCTTTCGTACATTCTGATGTGTCCTAATTGTGTTAGCAGCATGTAAGTCTTGAGCCACAGTATAGATGGCATTGTAGATACTGTAACTATGGCTAAGTATGCTGGTTTCAAAGAAGGATGCGAGAAGGTCCTCCAATCTTTCTTCTCCAGTACATTCCCCATCTTCAGGAGCATCTTTATTTGGTACTGAGCAGCTAAAAGCCTGGTTCCAAAAATCTCTAATAAAGCCATCCTGATTTGCCCCAGAAGGGGTGACAGTCTGTATGTATTGTTGGAAACCTGGAAGTTCTTTTTTCGTAATTGAGAAGGAAATTGCTCCATGAAACATTTGCATATCAAGCTCCCTTTGGAAAGTATGTAATGTGAAATCATTTTGTGCCATTGTGATCCACTTTTCTTGCAGAATGTTTCTGTGAGGTATCAAGATCCATTGGCAGAAAAACTGGGGTCAGAAGTAGAGTAGAGGCCAGCCACATAAAGACTATATTTTCTCCATGTATAATCACTGCATTTGCTGTTTTCTCTGTGAACAAACTAACGTGCCTCACACATCGTTTAACCAAGTCTAATCCTTCATAAAAATGGAAATTTCTGTCAACCCTTTCAGTGAATTCAGAGCAGATTTCATTTTGCGAGAGCATGGATTCCAGAGTTTGTATGAAATGTTCTCCATATTTGTCATCTACAATGACAAATCCTACCCATTTCCATCCAAAGTACAGAAGGAGCTGGACTAAACCTTCGTACTGGAGATATTCATCAGGGGCCATGCGATAAAAAGGGGGGAAACGTGATTCATCAGTCGCTACCAATTGAAATGAGCCATATGAAATCTAAAAAAGAAAGAAAGGAGGAATAAGAGAAAGAGAGGGAATGATAAAGTAAGTGAAAGTATCAATGGATGCATTCTATTTCTTTTGATTTAAACACTTTCACTTTAAAAATATGGAAGTTTAATATTTTAATTTAGTTTAGAGATTTCCCCAAAAGGGAAAGACTTTTAATAGTTCTCTCTCTCTCTCTCTCTCTGTCTCTCTGTCTCTCTCTCTGTCTGTCTGTCTCTCTCTCTCTGTCCCTCTGTCTCTTTCTGTCTCTTTGTCTTTTTCTCTCTGTCTGTCTCTCTGTCTGTCTCTCTCTCTGTCTGTATGTCTGTCTCTCTACATATACACATCTATGTCTGTCTGTCTGTCTATCCACCCACCCACCCATCTATCTATCTATCTACCGTGTTTCCCCGAAAATAAGACCCTGTCTCATCTTTTTTTGAACTCCGAAATAAGCGCTTGGCCTTATTTTCAGGAAGGTCTTATTATTTTGGGGTGCATGGAGCAAGACGGGGCTCCTCTTGCCATCTTATCTGATTTACAACTCTGTTTCCCTAACCCTAACCAGAGGAAATGGTGGGGACTGGCTGTGAATGGATTTAAATATTTTCAGGCAGAGGTTATTTTCGGGAGGGCTTATTTGGGGAGGGGGCTTATTTTCGCCCATGCTCTCAAAAGCCCAATTGGGCTTATTATCAGGGGATGTCTTATTTTCGGGTAAACAGAGTATCTATCATCTATCTATCATCTGTCTCAGCCCTTTTTTCTTGTAGGTAACTGAATCAACGGTTTTAATTCATCCTAGGTCAGCATATTCCATATATTGTCCTCTACATTTTTAAAATATTAAACCAAATATTCTTATACACATTATGTTTAAAATATACAAATTGAAATCAGTGAGCATGAAGATTCAAATATGCTCTAAAATTCTTTAAGTGTGGATTCATCTTACAATTTTTGAAAGCAGCCATATACTGAATTTAAATTTAGGTTAGTTGAATTCTACACCTTAAACTGTTTTTTTTCTTTTTGCCAAATTCTACATCTAATAAACCATGTTCCTTGATGGGAAAAATCAAGAGATTGTAATCTGGGTCATAGTAATAATTCCACAATTCTGCCCATCCTAATCTATGCATTCAACCTATGGGATCTTGAAAAGCTGCAAAATTTCTGCCATGCGTATGGATATTTCAGGGCTCATCCCTCCGATGATTCCCACAATTTTCTTTTCAGTTCCACAAATATAATTGGGGACAATATTATGCAATTTAAAAAGCAGGTCCAGAGTGGTACGATAGGTCATTAGTGCATCCGAATAGCTGTCATAGATGTGGAATCCAAGAGTGATGTTGGGCAAGATGTGGGGATCCTTGTTGATCTCGTTCACGGCAAACACTAAAGCCAAGATGTGTTGGTAGAACTTGGTTATCACACTGTAAATAAAGTGACTTGCTTCAAAAGAGTATTATGCTATGAGTTATGCTACTACAGAGATATCCAATGAGGAAAAAATAAGATGAAATGTTTTGATTTTGCCTTTCTAGATTTCCCTTACATTGTGCATATTAGAGATATTGCTGAATTTTCATAATTAAATTTCTCTCTTAAAATACAAGAGTCATATCTTTATGTAAAGTATTTAATTGTACACTTGAACAGATAGTTAAACTGTGATAGACCCATGCAAGTTAAAGGAAGGATCTTCTACATAGCTGAGTACAAAGTAATGAATTATCTCAGATTAATTGAAGCAGTGAGCTATCTCATATGAATAGGATGAACTATGAAAGACTTTACAGGAGGATTTGATTTCTGAAATATCTGAATTGTTGTCATGGAAGTCTACAGATGAATTCCTATTTTTTTCCATTCTTGGAATGGAGAAATTATTTTGATCTTAAAGTTCCATACAATCCTCTGTAAACTTTTATTTTATTCAATATTAGAATACATTCACATTATAACAATTAGTAGCTCCTCACAATCAGATCAAGGGCATCCAGTGTTTTGAAAACTAAACATTTTGCTCTTTGAAATGAGACAAAAAATTGGATAGCAGTAAACATTTCATCCTCCAGAACACTAAATCCTCCAAACCTAAAGCTTTGGAGAAGTTACTGAGTAGGAAAAAATGGAATGGGTTGATATTTTTTTTTGTAGTGTTTCTTACCCAGAAAGAGAATCTGAGCTGAGTGGAACTAATTTACGAGTATATATTACAGAAGATTTTATAGTGAGGAATGTAGAGCTGAAGAACATAATTATACATTTAGACATTCATGTTTCCTTCCACAGTAAACTGTTTCAGCTCTAAGAGCATAAGGGAAGACTGTGAGTAGAAGAACCCACATTTCTATTATTGCTGTAAACTTTTGGGTTTGAGCTTTAGGTTGCTCTTACAAAGATTATAAAATGCTCTGTGATCTTTTTTAAATAGGACCTCAACTATCTAATCAATACATAAAACAAAATAAAAGACATGGTATAAAGTTGCTATTAAGGATATGACTATCATACATTGATATTTTGTAGCATACATTGATTGAACCACTGTGGTTTACAGAAATGGAAAGAACAAAGCAGGATTGTATTCAAATCAATCAGGTAAGAGAGTGATTTCTTACAATGGGATGTCAACTGATTCCATAGAAGGATGTCTCTTGAAACTATATTTGGGGAACATGTAATGGACCAGGGACATCAATCCCCCAATGATAACTTCTCCCTCCTGGTACCATTCATGTGGAATTTTAAGGGCTTCCTCTCCAATGCACTTTAGAGGTTGTACCTTCGGGGTCAACTGTAGAAGCAGTAATATAGCAATAATCCCCAACATTCCTACTCATTTGGCTTCTCCTGTATTGCTGTTGCCAAAAGTCTAGATTCAAACAGATGCTATAGACCACAGAATAACTGCTATCTACATTTAGATGTGACTTAAGATTTTGTCACGTCTCAATGTGATTCCTTTTCTTAAGCCTCATTTATTTTTCCATGCTCAAAGTGTGAAGGGCAGGGTTGCTCTCGATTCAAATTCAAGAATTCAAAGGATTCTTTCTTTACTGTCAATTTAAGAAAGCATCAGCCAAAACCAATATCAAGCAGATTGGCCACCACAATGTTTTCTCTTGGTCCTCCTACTGTGAGGCTTTAGCAGAATTTTACTTGTCTTATAGAATTCCTCCAACAGGAATGCCCTCATGTATCTTGCATGTATAGCATTATGGAGGAAGTCCCACTTATTCAAATATGAGAGAATCCATCAGCTGTGAAATTGAATAGCAGTTTAAACATATTAGCACAAAATCCACAAGCACTACGTATGCGTGGTAATAACAAGAAATAAGTACAAAATCCTGAGAACCCAATTTATGGCTGCAGTTGTTTTACTTATCCTGTGCTGATTGGGCCCACTTCAGCCACTTTTTGAGGAATGGCCCTCAGTATGGAATGACACATTGGAGGTTCATATCTATTCTGGTATTTGCCCTTGGTATTTCCTTCAGATGCATCTTGACAGCCACTGGAGGATTGACTTGTTAATGTAATTATAGTGTTTGTGATAACTCGAGAGATGATAACTTTGCTAGTTGAAATGCTAGAACAAACATGTTTGTGAAATGCCAGGGAAACTTTTTCTGAGATTGAGGATGTATGGTTGAGGTCGATACTTTGGCGAAGTCACCTTTTGTCCATGATTCTGCATAAAAGATTTGTAGCCATATACATTTTCTTAACATGTCAACCAAACACACAAAGGCATGTGAATGATGGCAAACATACGTGTCCTACAATAATATTGCAGGACCCAATCTGGGTCGGTCACCAGGACCACAGGTTTAATCTTCTGAGCTTTGGGACTTGTGACAGCTATTAAGTTGTTTCCTTGTGTTGTCAAGTCGTCAGCTCCTAAGTACCTGGTATCTTGGTGGTAAATCAGCACTCCTTTTGACTGACAAGGGGCCTGATTCCCAGGCTTGAATCAGTTTCCTGGCTATTTTTGTACCTGCTCAGCCAACAATCTTAATAGCTGCGAAAATGAATGTATGTCCTTGTTCATTGCAATGTGGAGCTGAGGACCTGACAACACAAGGAAATATTAGCCAACAAGTTAATAGCAGGCCAGGAGGCAGACCTGACATCACAATGATACGACGTACTTTCCATAGGGCTCTATGGAAGTTCGCCGAATTCCTCCTGCTAGAGGGTCTCTTGGGAGACAACATTGCTTGGATTGGGGGGAGGGGTGTGACTGTGGGGGCCCAGGAAGGGGGAGTGGGAAGAGGAGTCCCGGTTGCCTCTTGGGGACTGGACCTCCCTCCTTTCCATTTGCCAGAGCTGTCTCAGTTGTGGCCATGGGTAGGAGACGTGTCCCTCATGTGCAGCGGAGATGGGGGACAAGGTTGGGTGTCCAGGCAAAGCTCACAGGAGCTGCAGCATGGTGTCACTCCTACACTGCTACCTGTTTTGCCTCACCTCACAGCAGCAGCAGCACCACCAGCCTCACCAGCAGCAGGAGGAGGCTGTCAGCACTTCGACGCTGGCATAGAGACCAGAGGAGAGAGAGAGATAAGCTCTGAACTTTTGCTTGCTAAATCCCTTTGAAGTCGGGTTGCCATGGAAATGAAGGGGGGAGACATTCCTGGGAAATGACAAGACAAGAAGTCTGGAGAATGACTTGGAAGATAGCCAATGAGAAGCAGAGATTTGGGGATCGGAAAGGGAGGGATTGGGGGGGCAAAAGGTCAGTCTTGTCCGCATCGAGTCATGATCCGGTGGCTGTGCTCAATTAAAGAAAAGATTTCCTTAAAGATTGGCAGTTTGGAAATTCATTTATTTTGAGATAGCATCGAAGTCTGACAGAGGCAGAGGCACGAGTCGGAGACACGTGATCTGCCCCATCAGATATGCTGCCCAGCCACTTGCCCACTCTGCCCAGCCATCTGTGTTTCATTGCCCATGGCTGCCCCAGGGCAGGCATCCATGTGGCACATCCAATGGGATGTACCCATTGGATGTGCCATATGGATGCCTGCCCTGGTGCAGCTGTGGGCAACCAAAGACAGATGGCTGGACACCCCCCCCCCAATCCGAGCAATGTTGAGCTGTGACCATGCCCACCTAGCCCCTGCAGGGCAACCACAATGTTGAGGGCTGACAATCTTAATTGGACATCACCTGAAAATAAGATGGATCATGTGTCTCTCCAAGGCAAGGCATGTTGCAAGGCAAGGCAGATGGTGGAGTGGATGTAGCTCCATGCCATGGCCCCTGCAAACTCAGTTCAAGCTGTCCAACCTTGTCCTCTAGCTACTCTACTGGTTAGATGGTTCTGTCCCAGGCACCTGATGGACTCAGATAGGTTCTGGATGGAGCTTGGGCCATTCCCTGAGGCACTGGCTCACAGCTCGACTGAAGAACTAGTGGCCACCTGGGATAGGGCAGCCGCTGGGGCTTTGGACCACATTGTGCCTTTGCGGCCTCTGACTCGGCACCAATCTCAATTGGCTCCTTGGTTTTCTGAGGAGCTGAGAGAATTGAAGCACCAGAAAAGATGCCTGGAGAGCAGTTGGAGGCCAGCCGTTCCGAATCTGACCGATGGTATGGTAATATGGTAAGGTCTCATATTAAGACCTACCTAGTGGCGATCAAAACGGCAAAATTTAATTATTTTTCCACTCTGATTGCATCTGCGGATAACCGCCCATCCGCCCTGTTTAGGGTGACCCATTCCCTACTCTATTCGGGAGTGCGAGAAGACCCCTTGCAGGGTAGGGTTGAGGATTTTGTGCAATATCTGCATGATAAAATCGCTCAGATTCGGGAGGGCTTGGACTCTGATTGGATGGATTCAGATGGGGTGATGGAGGTGGGTCTTGAGAGTGTTAGCTGGGAGGAGTTTGACCTTGTGACTCCTGAGGATGAGGACAGGGTCCTGTGTAGGCTGAATGCGGCCACATGTTTGTTGGACCTGTGTCCCTCCTGGTTGGTGCTGGCTTCCCGGGAGGTTACACGAGGCTGGCTCCAGGGGATTATTAACACTTCTTTGAGTGAGGGTTTCTTTCCCACCACTTTGAAAGAGGCGGTGGTGAGGCCCCTCCTCAAGAAGCCTTCCCTGGACCCGGCTGTTTTATCAAATTAACGTCTTGTCTCCAACCTTCGTTTTGTGGCGAAGGTTGTTGAGAGTGTGGTGGCACGACAGCTTCCTCAGCACCTGGATGAAGCGGACTATCTAGATCCATTCCAGTCATATTTCAGGCCTGGGTATAGCATGGAAACGGCATTGGTCGCATTGGTAGATGATCTCTGGAGGGCTCGGGACAGGGGTTATTCCTCTGTCCTGGTCCTGTTAGATCTCTCGGCGGCTTTTGATACCATCGACCATGGTATCATGCTGTGCTGGCTGGAGGGGTTAGGAGTGGGGGGCACCATTCTATGATGGTTCGCCTCCTTCCTCTCCAGCCGTATGCAGTCTGTGTTGGCAGGGGGGCAGAGGTCAACCCCAAGACACCTAGTTTGTGGGGTGCCACAGGGGTCGGTTCTCTTGCCCCTCCTGTTCAACATTTATGTGAAGCCACTGGGTGAGATCATCCATGGCTTCGGGGTGGATTTCCATCAGTACGCTGATGATACTCAGCTGTACATTTCCACCCCGGGCCACCCCAATGATGCCCTTGAAGTGATGACCCGGTGCCTGGAAGCCATACGGATCTGGATGGGGAGGAACAAGCTCAGATTCAACCCCTCCAAGACCGAGTGGCTGTGGTTTCCGGTGTCCCATCATAGTCAGTTGACTCCATCACTGACTATTGGGGGTGAGATCTTGACCCCCTCAGAGAGGGTTCGCAACTTGGGTGTCCTTCTGGACTCACAGCTGTCTTTAGAAGACCATCTAACAGCTGTGGCCAGAGGAGCTTTTCATTAGGTTCGCCTGATTTATTAGTTGCGTCCCTTTCTGGACCGGAACTCCCTATGCACAGTCATTCATGCCCTCGTCACCTCCCATCTGGACTACTGTAATGCTCTCTACATGGGGCTCCCCTTGAAGAGCACCCTGTGGCTCCAACTGGTCCAGAATGTGGCCGTGCGGGTAGTTATGGGAGCGACTTGACGCTCCCATGTAACACCGCTCCTGCGTGAGCTGCACTGGCTCCCGGTGGTCTTCCGGGTGCGATTCAAGGTGTTGGTTGCCACCTTTAAAGCACTCCATGGCTTGGGACCTGGGTATTTACGAGACCACATTCTGCCACCGATAGCCTCCCATCGACCGGTATGCTCCCACAGAGAGGGGCTCCTCCGGGTGCCGTTGGCTAGGCAATGTCGGCTGATGACCCCCAGGGGGAGAGCATTCTCTGTAGGGGCCCCTACCCTCTGGAATGAGCTGCCCCTGGAGATTCGTAGGATTCACGACCTTCATACCTTTGGTCGTGCCCTAAAAACATTATTATTCCAACAAGCAGGGCTGGCCTTAATAATAATAACATTTTACTATTTAAATGGGTTGTTTTATTAGAGTTTTTTGGCCAATTTATTTAATTGTTTTAAATTGCTTTTAATTTTTACATTGTCATGGTTTTATTTTTGTCTGTACACCACCCTGAGTCCTTCAGGAGAAGGGCAGTATAGAAATTCAATAAAATATAAATATATAAATAAAATATAATATAATACTCTGCAGACACCTGCCGCCCACCTGCAACAGCCCTATCCAAAGTGAAGAAATGCCCAACCCCCAAGAGGCAGCCAGGACACCCCTCCCTGGTCCATCGCACTCAGGCCCCAACTGGCAACCCCCAATGTTAACAACATCAAGCTGACCATGACACCTCCCTCCAGGGCAACCACAATGTTGATGGCTGACGATATTAACTGAGGCTTATTTATGGTGTACGGCTTATATTATGAGGTTCCTAAAAAATCATGTTAGGGCTTATTTTTGGGTTGGGTCTTATTTTTGGGGAAACACAGTATGCATTGAATTGCCCAAAGCACACATTCTGGTAGAGAGAAGTTCCCCGAGAATTGCATTCTCGGGGAACTTCTTTATTACCTAAGTAGATAATTTATTTTGCAATAGATTAGTTTTATGTGTACTAATGGAGATCAGAAAGAAATATACCCATAATTGTTTGAAACATTTGCAAAACCCCATCAGATTACTCTTTTTTTGCTGTTTTTGGAGATGGCTATATGTATAGATCTAGTTAACTATTAGATAGATAATAAAATCTAAGAAGAAATTGTTTGCTCAAAATTGGATCTTTCTATTTTTCTATTTCTTATGTATTAAATGCTCTCTAGTGTTCAGCTCAGGCCTAAATATAATTATATAGAATGTGGGGATGAAGATACATCCCAATAAGCCAGCACTGGAAGACAGGATAGAGAAGATCTCCACAGCCACCATGTATTTCCCTTTGGTGCTCAGGTAGGTGGGGACAAAGGTCAGCCAAACACTGCAGAAAACCAACATGCTGAAGGTAATGAACTTGGCTTCATTAAAACTGTCTGGCAACTTCCTGGCTAGGAAGGCCACAATGAAGCTGAGAAGGGCCAAGAAGCCCATGTAGCCCAAGACACAGTAAAACATTTTGATGGAGCCTTCATGACATTCAACTATGGTTTCTCCATGGAGTGTCACCATGTCCAAATTTGGAAATGGAGGAGAAGTACTCAGCCAAACAACACAAATACCTAGTTGAATGAAAGAGCAGAACCAGATAATAGAATAGGCCAACTTTTGCCCCACCCATTTGTGGAATAGGCTTCCTGGCTTTGATGCTAGAAATGCTACAACAACCATGATGGTTTTGGCCAAAATAGAAGAAATAGCAACAATAAAGATGATGCCAAATGTTGTTTGTCAGAGAAGGCAAGTCACCTTATTGGGCTGTCCAATGAACAGAAGTGAGCAGAGGAAACAGAGAATTAGTAGAGATTAGTAGAAGGTAGGTGAGGTTAGTAGAGATTAGTAGAAGGTAGGTGAGGTTGCGATTGTTGGCTTTGACAATGGGAGTGTCCCGTTGCTTAATGAAGATTGTAAACACCAAAGCTGTAAGCAGGGAAAAAAGAAGAGAGAGAGACACCAGAGTAATGCCCAGGGTGATAGACCCATGCACGTTAAAGGAAGGATCTTCTACATAGCTGACTACAAAGTAATGAATTACCTCAAATTAATTAAAGCAGTGAGCTATCTCATATTAATAGGATGAACTTTTCTTCTGAAATATAATAGGATGGATTTTACAGGAGGATTTCATTTCTGAAATATCTGAATTGTTGTCATGAAAGTTTACAGAAGAATTCCTACTTCTTCCTGTCCTTAGAAAAGAGAGATTATTTTGATCTTAAAGTTCCATGCAACTTTTAATACTCTGTAAACTTTCATTGTATTCATTATTAGAAAACATTCACCTTATAACAATAAGTAGCTCCTCACAATCAGATCAAGGGCATCCAGTGTTGTGAAAACTAAACATTTTGCTCTTTGAAATGAGACAAAATGTTGGATAGCAGTAAACATTAACTGCTCCAGAAGAAGTGATCCAAAGCTCTGAAGAGGTTATGGAGTAGGAAAAAATGGAATGAGTTGATTTTTCCATGAGAATCTGAGCTGAGTGGAACTAATTTATGAGTATCTATTACAGAAGAAGTTATGATGAGGAATGTAGAGCTGAAGAACATAGCCATAAATTTAGAAAGTCATGTTTCCTTCCATCATAAACTGTTTCTGCTCTAAGAGCTTAAGAGAAGACTGTGAGTAGAAGAACCCAAATTTCTACTATTGCTGTGAACTTGTTCTACTCTACTCTACTCTACTCTACTCTACTCTACTCTACTCTACTCTACTCTACTCTACTCTACTCTACTCTACTCTCCATTCCATTTCCATTTCCATTTCCATTTCCATTTCTATTCTAGAGCCTTTTATGTTATGGTGAATTAGGGCTGTTGCTTTTCTCCAACTGGAAAGAGGTTTCAATTCTCAACTCAGTGTCAGCTCACCCTGGTTTATTGTTCTTTTAACAAGATCCAATATTTTAAATTAGAATATTGGATCTTGAATGAACACATTATTTCTATTTATTAAGCTGTTATTAAGGATATTGCCATCATGTATTGATATTTTGTAGCATATGTTGATTGAACCTCTGTGTTTTACAGAAATGGAAAGTAGAGAGCAGGATTATATTGAAAACAGGTAAGAAAGTGATTTCTTACAATGGGATGTCAACTGATTCCATAGAAGGATGTCTCTTGAAATGAATTTCGGGGAACAAGTAATGGACTTGGGACATCAATCACTAATTATAACTTCTCCTTCCTGGTACCATTCCTATGGAATTTTAAGGGCTTCCTCTCCATTGCAGTTTAGAGGTTGGACCTTCGTGGCCAAGTCTAGAAGCAGTAATATGACAATAATCCCCAACATTCCTATTCATTTGGCTTTTCCTGTATTGCTGTTGCCAAAAATCTAGATACAAACTGATGCTATAGACAGCAGAATAACTGCTCTCTACATTGAGATCTGACTTAAGAATTTGTCATGTCTCAAGAATTGACGTGAATCCTTTTCATAAGCCTCACTTACTGTATGTTTCCATGCTCAAAGTGTGAAAGGACAGAGTTGCTCTTGATTCAAATACCTGATTTTGGGGCTCTTTTTTCACTGGCAATTTAAGAAAGCATCAGACAACCTTGGTAGCCACATTTTCTCTTAGCCCTTTAACTGTGAGTTTTTAGCAGAATTTCAATTGTCTTATAGAATTTCTCCAAGACAGTTGTCCTCATAAATCTTGCATGTGTGGGACTATAGAGTAAGTCCCACTTATTCAAATATGAGAGAATCTGTCAGCTGTGGAACAGATGACTTCAACCAATTTTGAGGAATGGCTCTCCGTGTGGAATGATACATTGAAGGTTTATATCTGTTCTGGTATTTGCCCTTGATATTCCATTCAGATGCATCTTGAGAGCCACTGGAGATTTAACCTCTTCATTTAATCATAGTGTTTGTGATAACTAGAGAGATGGTAACTTTTCTAGTAGAAATGATGAAACCACCATGTTTGTGAAATGCCAGGGAAACTCTTTTGAGATTGAGGAACTATGGTTGAGGTCTATATTTTGGCAAAGTCACCTTTTGTCCAGGATTGTGCATAAAAGATGTGTGGCCAGATACATTCCCTTAATATGTCAATGCACCATGCACACACAGGCGAATAATGGCAAATATACGTGTCCTAGGATAATGTTGCAGGATCCAGTCTTGCTCGGTCACTGGGACTGGAGGTTTCTTCTTCTGAGTTGTCAGATTTGTGCCAGCTATTACGTCTTTGGCTATTGTTTCCTTGTGCTGTCAGATCATTAGCTCCTAAGTATGTGATAAGTTAGTGGTAAAACAACATTCCTTTTGGGCCTGTTTCCCAGGCTTGAATCATTTCCCTGGCGATTTTTCTACCTGTTCAGCCAACAATCTTATTAGCTGCAAAATTGAATGTATGTCCTTGTTTATTTATTTATTTATTTATTTATTTATTTATTTATTTATTTATTTATTTATTTTTATTTTTTAAAATTTGATTTATATGCCGGCCTTCTCCGGAGACTTAGGGCGGCTTACAATTTGTTTGTTTGTTTGTTTGTTTGTTTGTTTTGTCAAGCATGTATAAGATAACAGATATAAGTATAAACATGATTATGAATACATGAAATGGATAGGAATAATTGGGGACATTAGGACAGGGACGGTAGACACATTGGTGCACTTATGCATGCCCCTTACAGACCTCTTAGGAATGGGGTGAGGTCAACAGTAGACAGTCTAAGGTTAAAATTTTGGGGGGTTTGGGTTGAAACCACAGAGTCAGGTAGTGCATTCCAGGCATTGACCACTCTGTTGCTGAAGTCGTATTTTCTGCAACCGAGTTTGGAGCTTAAGTTTGTATCTATTGTGTGCTCGTGTATTGTTGTGGTTGACGCTGAAGTAGTCATTGACAGGTAGGACATTGTGGCAGATAATTTTATGTACTACGCTTAGGTTGGACTGAAGGCGGCAAAGTTCTTAGTTGTCTAAGCCCAAAATTTCAAATCTGGTAGCATAAGATATTCTGTTGTGTTCTCGTGAAATATCTCTGGACTCTCTCAATTGTATTAATGTCCAATATACAGTGCGGGTTCCAGACAGATGAGCTGTATTCAAGAATTGGTCTAGCAAAAATTTTGTATGCCCTAGTTTGCAGTTCAATATTACTGGAGAAGAAGCTATGCAAGATTAGGTTACAACTTTTAATGCCTTTTTGGCAATGCTGTTACAGTGAGCTCTGGCACTTAGATTGTTTGAGATGAGTACTCCAAGGTCCTTGACAGAGTGAGGGTCGTCTACAAGGTCGTATCCACGCAGCTTGTATTTTGTGTTTTGATTTTTTTTGCTAATGTATAAGACAGAGCATTTGTTGGTTGAGATTTGGAGTGTTTTTTTTTTATTATCAACTTTGGTGGCAAATCCCAATTAGTCAATGGTTTTTAAGAAGAGGGAAAATCACTCAACAATCTAAAGAATCTTTAGCTTTATTCAGTCTGTTTTTTCTAATGTCCATTTTATTATTATTAGTGTATGGCATTATTCTATTAGCTAGGAGAGCCCAATGTATTGCAGAGTAATAGTTTGGCTTATAGAGTAGTTCTGTTATAGGAACTGCTTGCACTCTTTCCAAGGTGTGCCAGAGGAAGGCAAGCTGGTTCTGCACCACAAAGCAAGATGAGCATCATCATCCAAGGCCCTCTCCCTCCCTGAATCTGCTTCATGAATGGGTGCCACAACTGGGAAGGTCCAGAGGGCAGGGTTCTGACCATCTGCACAGAGCACCAGCTTGTCTCCCCAGTGAAGTGGTACCTCTTTTATCTACTCACATAGAAACATGCTTTTGAACTGTTAGATGGAGAGAAGCTGAGGTGTGTGAAGGGAGTTCACCCCGACATGCAGTGCTAGGACTCGAACTACTGGAGCAGAAATCACCTCCAGCATCACTGAGCCACTGAGCCACTGGGTGTCAAGGTTCTGACTAATGAACCCAACCAATGCAGCACTCTGAGACTTCCAGCTTTCTCAAAGAACTGTGTCAAGTCCCTATAGATCCCTATTGGGATGCTGTCATTCTAGCAGGCATGGCTTGGATACCGGTTTACAACCATCCCTTCTACAGTTTTTTTCTCTTGCTTTGATGTACCTTTGTGGGAATGGGAAGGGGGAGGAAATGGCCCAGGACCATCTGTTTTGTCTCAGATCTGATGGAACGAGCAAGTGGCATCTGAGAACAGATCTTATCACCTTCTTGGCTACAGGTTCCCAAAATAACTTTCCACAGGTGAATTGGCTCACCAATGGACTGGACAAGTGGGAGGGGTTGCTGTAACTTTTAACCTAATGGTTTTGAGCAGGATTTTCAGATCCTGCCTTGCTTTCTTGCTATTACTGTCTCCAGTGGTGGGCTGCAACCAGTTTAACAACCAGTTCTGTGAGCATGCCTAAGGGTATCGCACGCAGCGTTCAAAATAAAGCAATTTGAAGCTCAGCTGTTTACCTTCTAAGACAGCCCTGGTAAGTAGAACAGCAGAGGTATGGAAAGCAGCTGTGCAGCATGATTCAGATGAGCTAGAAAGATGGAAATAAAGGACAGGATAGGGTGGGTGTGAGTGAGCGGGGCCAGCTGATCATTGAAACTACTGGTTCACTAGAATTACTGGTTATCTACAGGACCGCCTGCTACCACCAATAGCCTCCCACCGGCCAGTACGCTCCCATAGAGAGGGGCTCCTCCAGGTGCCGTCAGCCAAACAATGTCGACTGGCGGCCCCTAGGGGGAGAGGCTTCTCTGTGGGGGCACCTACGATCTGGAACGAGCTCCCCCCGGAGATACGGAGGATCCCGGATCTGCGCACCTTCCATCGCGCGCTTAAAACGTTTTTATTTCATCAAGCTGGCCTGGCCTAAATCTTCTCCCTTTTAAAATTTTAAAATTTAAATTTTAAACACTAATTTTAATTTGTTTAATTATGGGATATTTTAAAATTTAGCCAAATTGTTTAATCTGTTTTAATCTATTTTAAATTTTGTATCTCTGTGTTTTATCTTTTGGCTGTTCACTGCCCTGAGTCCTTCGGGAGAAGGGCGGTATAGAAATTTAATAAAATAAAATAAATAAATAAAATAAAATTGGTCCCAACTGGCAGCAGCCCACCACTGACTGTTTCCCAATAAAAGTTCCTTTTGAAATCAGGCTGGTTTCAAGAGTTCTGCTTTCTTGAGGAGGGAGGAGAAGCAAGATATTTTATTGAGTACATCATTTGGGCACAGAAGAAAACAAAACCAGCTCTAAATACTCTAAATTGTTGGCTTTGACAATGGGTGTGTCCCGTTGCTTAATGAAGATTGTAAACACCACAGCTGTAACCAGGGAAAAAAGAAGAGCCAGAGAAACCAGAGTAATGCCCAGTGGCTCTTCAAAGGATAGGAAATTCAGCATCTTTGGAACGCACTCATTGTGAGCTTGGTTTGGAAATTGATCTTCTGGGCAACGGTCACAATTCTCCATGTCTGAAAAGAAGAAAAGAATTTCTGAACAGAATCAAACTTTCCCCAAGATTAAGAATTGCTTTTCTAGATTTCCTTGCAAAGTAAAAATATCATAAAACCTTTTGTAACTCTCTATTAAAGCTACATGTAAAAAACAAGTATGGAAGGGAAAAACTATTTAGATTTTCCTACATTACAATCATCTTGGCCTATTGGAGTGCCCTACGTTTAGTAGCATTTCTCAGCAAGAGAATAGCATGCCATATTTTTTAATTGTCTGTCATGTAGTGGAAAAGAACAAGAAGAATCTGTAGATCCTGGAAACCGGCAGTAGTACTAGATTATAGTAGAATAGGAAATGTCCTGTTGAATGACTGCTTGCTTAATATAAGTTGTCCCATCACCCGAATTAGATTCAACCTCAAAGATAGAGAGATGGGCTACAGGACATCACTGATACCTCTTCCTTTTCTTGCTTTGCACTAATACAGCAAGCAATAAGATTGAAGAGATTCTTGTTAAGTAGGAGACAGATTGCAGAAATGAACTTTCAGGCATAAGTCCATTGGGATGCTATGAATCTTACCCATTTGTCTGGATATCATCTTTTCTGAACACAGAACACAAGCATAGCAGCAAAATTTCTGCCCTTCAATCTTGTCCTTTCTTTTTCCAAGAGGACAGGGATCATTACATAAAGAGAGAGGAGGCAGCTATCCCCAAATAGAAAAAGAGGCGAGTATTAACCTTTTGTTTTGTTTTTGTCTTATAGCCAATAAACATTAATGAGACTCTTGATAGTCCTACTGTGAAACAGACAGTTTAACAGGAAAAGGTTGCCAGAACCAGAACCTAATTGAAGTCTTATTTCATTTTTTTTTTAGTTTAGCTGAAGTTTAATTAATGAAACACAGCCCACTGTAAAAGATGGCTAGGCTGAGACTGAGGGAGGGATCAAGGATATAATCAGTTTGGAGTCTCTTTGCACCCACAACAGATCTAAGTCCAGCCCTCCTTGCAATCTGTTGATGCTTATTTACCGCCACTTTGGTTTTACTTTGGTTAGTAGATCAGATTCTTGTAGAGAGCTCTAGCATGTAATAAAGCTAGATATTCATTTGAACTGCCTGAATCCTTGATTCCCTGTCCTTGAGACACACATTTATATCCATACCTTGATTATTTTCCAATTCCTCCACATTCAATGTGCTGGTTACTACCTATAAACACTTACATCGTATAAAGCCTGGTTACTTGATGCATAAGTAACATTGCCAATAGTTTGTCTTTCATCTTCTTGTATGCTCCTCAGTCATCTCGACCCATGAGATGAGCAACAAATAAATTCCTCAATCAATCAATCAATCAATCTTCAAATCTCCACCACCCTATTCCTATTCAAAATGTCCCAGAAGATATGATATTTGTCCAGACAACGATGATTGATACACCTTTCTTTCTTTTCTTTGTTCTTATTCAGGTCTTTTGGTCAACTATCTCAGCTCTTTTGTGCTGTTTAGAGGTACATGGTTTCTTGTTTTAAAATACTTTTTAATAGTTTGTAAACTGCCTAGTGTCATTAGGAGTTAGGTGGCATACGGATGTAATGTACTACTACTACTACTACTACTACTACTACTACTACTACTACTACGATGATGATAATGATGATGATGATGATGGTTGGCTGCACAACCAGCCAGATGTTTACACTAGATGTGACATTTTTAGCTATTATTGAGTCCTTCCCAAGGACCTGGGAAAGGGAGATGTTGTTTGATGGCATTAAAAGTATTGTCCCTTGATATCAGCTGTTCCAAGTAAAGCTGTGTTTAGAAATTGACAGATGGTGATTTTTACATTTCCAACCACCAGTCAGTTGGCAACAGCAGCTTCACTTGGAACTGAAAAGAGTTTATGATGAAACCATTCATAGCACTAAACAACAACATCTTCCTACCACATGTCCTTGGGAAGGTTTTAAATCTCATGACAATTTATGAAAACCGTTCATAACTTTGAAGATCTGAACTGAGCTGGGTACCTGAAGTTGTTATTGTTTGCTTTGCCTCTCCCAGCATCAAATATATTGTTGACAACATAAGAATTCCTTGTTGACAATGAAGGTTTAGATATCAATACTTCCTTCAGTTGGGCAGGAAAACATCTGGGCATGGAACTTTGGTTCTCGCATAAAGTGAGAGCAAATTTCTTTGCCCAGTTTAGAAACTCTAAAGAATGAGAATATCCATCATTAAGCAGTCCAGTAATGCAGTACATCTGCTTTTGCACACTTTTGATAGACTGAAATTTAATTGGGGCCTATGGACTAGTTGCGATCTATGGACTAAAGAAAAGATTAAATGGGTGAAAAGTAGCATATATGAAATTAGTTCTTTCAGCCCATGTTATTGTGATGGTACCTGAGTGAATTCATGATGCCACTGGATTTTATCTGGATGTATGTGGAAGGTTTTTCCTGGAGGAGCTTGTGGATCCATTTCTCCAATGGGGATGTTGATGTAAGAGTTATTTGGGAAAGTGACCAGGTTTACAATGTCAAATCCAGCTTGTAATGCTCCATCTTCATTTAATTTAATTTCATCTCCAGCATTGTTGTTGAAGGAAAGTCTCTGCAGAAATGGATGGAGCTTGCAGAAGAAAAAACATAAAGGGTTAAAGAGAACATAGAATATAGACTAACAAAGTTGGAAGGGACCTTGGAGTTCATCTAGTTCAACCAATAAATTCCAGTCCAGTCTCTATTGGAAAGTCTCCAGTGATGGGGCACACAAAACTTCTGAAGACAGGCCATTCCACTGGTTGATTGTTCTCACCATTAGGAAATTTCTCCTTAGTTCTAAGTTGCTTTTCTCTTTGAATAATTTCCATCCATTGCTTCTTGTCTTGCCTTCTGGTGCTTTGGAAACTAGGTTTACCCCCTCATCTTTGTGGCAGCCTCTCAAATATGTCATACCTTTATCTAGTCTTTCTTTTCACTAGACTAATCATCCCAATTCCTGCAACTGTTCTTCATATATTTTAGCCCTGGCCCCCTAATCATCTTTGTTGCTCTTCTCTTCTCTTTCCATAGAAATAGGTATTTTATTTATTTATTTTGTGAAGCATGTATAACATGTTTATAAATATACTGCTCAAAAAAAATAAAGGGAACACAAGCCGAAGACATCCGAGATCTGATGAATGAAATAGCCTTATTAAATACTTTGTTCTTTACATACAACAGTTTATACACTGCTCAAACAACTAAAGGGAACACAAAACTACTGTATGTAATGAACAAAGTATTTAATAAGGCTATTTCATTCATTCAGAGCTCGGATGTCTTCTGCTTGTGTTCCCTTTATTTTTTTGAGCAGTGTACATGAAATGGATACGAATATATTGGGACTTTAGGACAGGGACAGTAGGCACGTTGGTGTGCTTATTCACGCCCCTTACAGACCTCTTAGGAATGGGGTGAGGTCAACAGTAGACAGTCTAAGGTTAAAGTTTTGGGGGTTTGGGGAAGAAACCACAGAGTCAGGTAGTGCATTCCAGGCATTGACTACTCTGCTGCTGAAGTCATATTTTCTGCAATCGAGTTTGGAGCAGTTTACCTTAAGTTTATATCTATTGTGTGCTCATGTATTGTTGTGGTTGAAGCTGAAGTAGTCATTGACAGGTAGGACATTGTAGTAGATAATTTTATGTACTATGCTTAGTTCAGACCGAAGGCGGCATATTTCTAAGTTGTCTAAACTCAAAATTTCACGCCTGGTGGCATAAGGCGTTGCCTCCTCTGTTGCAAGCAGAGGAGTGGAGGACTCTTCTCATTAAATATCTCTGGACTCGCTCAATATGTTCGATATGCAGTGCGGGTTCCAGACAGATGAGCTGTATTTGAGAATTGGTCAAGCAAATGTTTTGTATGCCCTAGTTAGCAGTACAATATTACCAGAGAAGAAGCTTCGTAAGATTAGGTTAACAACTCTTAATGCTTTTTTGAGAATGTTGTTACAGTGGGCTCTGTCACTCCTCATTAGAGAGGAGTACTCCAAGATCCTTGACAGAGTGAGGGTCATTTATGAGATTGTATCTGCCCAGTTTGTATTTTATGTTCTGATTTTTCTTTCCACTGTGTAAGACAGAGCATTTGTTGGTTGAGATTTGAAGTTGCCAATTGTTTGACCATTCTGACACATAGTCAAGGTCTTTTTGAATGGTAGCAACATTGGTGGTGGTGTTGAATAGTTTTACATTATTAAGAGTGTGGGTCCTAAAATGCTGCCTTGGGGGACACCGCTGTTAACAGGTGCAGGGTTTGATAGGGCGCTCCCTATTTTGACCACTTGTTGCCTGTTTGACAGGAACACAGCTATCCAATTATGCAGGGGTCCAGAAATGTCATACCTCTTTTGAAATTTGGATCCCTTATCCACCCAGGAATAAAACGTATGACACACTGAAGCAATTTGATTGTATTATTGGACCACATTCCATGTTAGATATTAAAACAATAGTACTCAATGATATTCTTCACTGATAACTCAGAAAAGTAGTTGGAAAGAGTAAGAAGAAGCAATGGGAAGAAAATCTAGCGCAGAGAACTAGAAAGGCAGAAGAAATTTGAAGAGCAATGGTTTTGTGTGAAAAGAGATGTGTAGATACAGGGGTCAATGTTTGTAATGTATGAATGTTGAAGAAAGGTGAACATCAGTGATGCCTACAACAATCTGTTGACAAATTAAGTCCTGCCACTCTGTTGTAACCATGAAGAATCTTTCAAAAGAGAATTGAGAAAGTGGAAATCTGACCTGCCAGGCTTCTATACTTTTCGCTTGCACTTGAACCCTGTCCTTTCGTATCATCTGATGTGTCCTAACTGTGTGAGCATCTTGTAAGGCTTGAACCACAGCATAGACAGCATTGTAGATACTGTAGCTATGGCTAAGCAGGCTGGTTTCAAAGAAGGGTGCGGGAAGGTCCTCCAGTTTTTCCTCTCCAGTACATTCATCATCTGGAGAAGCACCATTACTGGGTGGTGTGCAGTCAAAAGCTTGGTGCCAGAAATCTCTAATAAAACCATCTTGATTTGCCCCAGATGGGGTGACAGCCTGTATAAATGGTTGGAAACCTGGAAGTTCTTTTTTGCTAATTGAGAAGGAAATGGCCCCATGGAACATTTGCATATCAAGGGCCTTTTGTAAGGAATGTAATGTAAAGTCATTTTGGGCCATCGCAATCCACACTTTTTTTGTACAAAGTGTTTCTGAAGAATTAAAAGTTGTTGAAAAAACAAGCGGGGTCACAAGTAGAGTAGAGGCCAGCCACATAAAGACTATATTTTCTCCATATATAACAATTGCATTGGCTACTTTCTCTGTGAACAAAGTAATGTGCCGCACAGCTTCTTCAATTATTCCAGAGAATTCATAAAAATGAAGATTTCTCTCAACCCTTTCGGTGAATTCGGAGCAGATTTCATTTTGTGAGAGCATGGGTTCCAGAGTCTGTATGAAATGTTCTCCATGTTCATCATCCACAATGACAAGTCCTACCCACTTCCATCCAAAGTACAGAAAGAGCTGGATTAAACCTTCGTACTGGAGAGCTTCATCGGGGGCCATGCGATAAAAAGGAGGGGAACGTGATTCATCGCTCGCTGCCAGTTGAAATGAGCCATAGGAAATCTAAAAGAAAGATAGATCTGATCATCTGTGTGACAGTAATTTCACAAATCCATCCATTCACCCATCTTAATCTAGGACAATTTGCCACCACAACCACCAAATCACTGTGGGACAACTCATTGTGGGATAACTTAATGGAAGACAGCTGTGCTCTAGAGCTGCTCCCCTCTTAATATTATTATTAATATTATTATTAATAATAGTCATCTCATGTTGAGTTGTCTTGTCATGTGTTGTCTTGTGGTATGTTGGCAAATTGGAGAAGGCAAGTTGTCTGTGATGAGTTGACCATGGCAAATTGTCCCATTCCTTCTAATCTATAGCTCCAACCTGTGGAATCTTGAAAAGCTGCAAAGTTTCTGCCATGCTTATGGACGTATCAGGGCTCATCCCTCCAATGGTTCCCACAATTTTCTTTTCAGTTCCACAAATATAGTTGGGGACAATTTTATGCACTTTAAAAAGCAGGTCCAGAGTGGTACGATAGGTCATTAGTGCATCGGAGTAGCTGTCATAGATGTGGAATCCAAGAGTGATGTTGGGCAAGATGTCAGGATCCTTGTTGATCTCTTTCACGGCAAACACTAAAGCCAAAAGGTGTTGGTAGAACTTTGTCACCACACTGGAAATAAAAGGATTTGCTTCAAAAGAGAATTGTGCTATGTGATACACTATTAAAGAGCTATGCAGTGAGGAAAAAAAAAACCATAAGTCACATCGAAAACAAGGTAAATATATTGTGATATTGCTTTCTTAGCCTGCCTCTCGCATTGTATACATTGTACAAAAGGGAGATATAAATTCTTGAAATTTGTGAATAGATGTCATGTGAAAGAGGTCTACACAAAAGATCCATTTTTTCCAGCCTTTATAAAGGACAGATTATTTTCATCTAATTTTTCCCATGCGAATTTTAGTCCTTTATAAATAATTAGAACATGTTCACTTTATTAATTCCTGCACAATCTGTCCAATAACATTCAATGTTATAAAAAACTGAACATTTTCCCTTTGTAATGAAAATAAAAAATACTGAATAGCAGCAATCATTAAAACTTCCAGAAGATGAGTCCCAAAAGTTTAAGGAGAATGACTGAGCTGGGAAAAAAAAAAAACGGGATGGGTTGATTTTTCAGTGACAATTTGAGTGTAGTGTTACTAATTTATGAGTAAATCTTCCAGGGGATCACAGTGATGATGAAAGTGGAGCTGAGGAACATAGCCATATATTTAGAAATCTGTACTTCTTCCCACAGAGAACTGTTTCCAACGTAGGAGGTTAAGAGAAGATTGTGAGAAGAATCCGTGTTTCTACCCTTCTGGTTAATTTTTGTGTTTCCCCTTCATTCAAATATTGTAAGAAGCCCTATGATATTTTGAAAGAGGACAGGTGGACCCCAAGAGTCTAATCGGTACATTAAAAAATTACAGACATAACTAATAATTAATAGCATTGGTGGATTGAATGGTCTAAGGAAAGGTTGAGGATAGAAAATGGTACATCTAGTGCGTTTGATGAATTAGGGTTGGTGGTTTTTTTCTCCACCCAGGAAGAGGGTTCAGGTCTCAATAGAATAGCTGCTTGCCCTAGTATATTGGCTTGGTGTTGAATGATAAAATAGGATGTTGAGTTAATAAAGCATTTCTATTTATTAAGCTGTGATAAAGGATATGCTCATCATACATTGAAATTCATTATCACATGATGATACAACCTTTCTGTTTTACAGAGACGGAAAGAAGAGAGCAGGATTAGATTAAGATCAGGTAAAAGAGTGATTTCTTACAATGGGATGTTAATCGATTCCTCAGAAGGATGCTGATTGAAAATAACTTTGGGGAATATGTAATGGAAATGGGACATCAATCCACCAATGAGAAGTTCGCCCTCTTGGTACCATTCCTGGGGAATTTGAATGGCGTTATCTCCAGTGCACTTGAGAGGTTGTATTTTCATGGCCAATTCTGGAAAGAGTAATATGACAATAATCCCCAACATTCCTGCTCACTTGACTTCTACTGTATTGGTGTTGCCAGAAGCCTTGATTCAAAAAGAATGTCAGCAGAACAACTGCTACATGTGATGAGATCTGTTTTAAGGATATCTCACACCTCAGTAATAGATCTGTTCCTAATCTTAAACTTGTTCTATGTCTGGATGTCTGGATGCTCAAAGTATGACTGGACAGAGATGCTCTTGATTCAAATACCTGATATTTAGGCTCTTTCTTAACTTGTAATGTAAGAAAGCACCAGAAGACCTTGTCCACCACAATACAGTATTTTGTCTTGATCCTCAAGCTTTACGGTTTTTGCCGAATTTTAATAGTCTTATATATTTCCTTTAAGATGTTTGTCCTCATCTGTCTTACGGGCGTGGGACCTTGTAGGTAGCTCCACTTGTTGAAATCTGGCAGAATTTGTCCACTCCAGAACTGGCAATAGGCCAATAGGCATTGGCTGATCAACACTCTAAAAATATTATTTGTGCTGTGAAGAAGCAAAGAGATACAAAATCCTGAAGCACACAACTTTTAACTACAGTGCTCTTACTGACTCTGCAATGGCTGTAAAACACTCCAACCGTTTTGGATGAAAGATCCTCAGCTGGGAATAATATATCGGAGGCTTATATTTCTTCTGCAGTTTATCGCAGGCATTTCCTTCAGAATTATCTTGAGAGCCACTGGAGGATTGACCTGGTGACTTGATCATACTGTCTGTGATAATTAGGCATGGTTAACCTTATTTCTGAAGCAAGCATTTGTAAATTGCCACAGGAAGCTTTTACAATTTGCTGTGGGGGTTTGATGAACCGATCTTGAGGTCTATAATTGGTCAGAGTGTTCTGTTGAATGGAATTTGGAGGCTTCCCTCATGTTCAATCATCCTTGTATCACTTTCCAATTTGGATTAACACCATGTATTCCAAGTATGGCTGCTGTAGAAACAATAACCTCAAAAATACCAACAAGTGCTTGAAAGCTTAACCTGGTCCAGAATAGAATGGTGTGCACAATTTTGGCTGCATCAACCTTCAATGTTTAACACTGTTGTGGTGCAATGTACACTGCCCCCAATATGTTTCTGGGTGAATTCAGGATACTGGTTATGGGATCTGGTGTCTATTCCACCAGATCCCATAGACTGGTGTTGGAAGAAATGTCCATCTGGGTTCAGTTCCAAGTGGGGAGAAAGATACTGGAAACATGGAGGCTGTTTGGAAAGATGGTTTAGTGGTGTACAGGACCACATGGTTTGAGGTCCTGGGCAATTGAGCACATGGGAGAGAGAGAGAGAGAGAGGGAGAGAGGGAGGGAGGGAGGGAGGGAGGGAGAGAGAGAGAGAGAGAGAGAGAGAGAGAGAGAGAGAGAGAGAGAGAGAGAGAGAGAGAGATTTATACCCTCTCTTGGGCCCTGCCTTAAAGCTTCCTGTTCCTGTGTAAGGGCAAGTATTCTGATTGGTTGTCAGACTCCCATTCAGGGGTAACTTTGTAGGCTGTTTTGAGTCCCAGGCTTGGTTGAATCTTGCTGGGTGATGATGTAATGAAGAGGGTTGTGTTCTGAAAGGGTGTTGGGCATTTGCTATTATACAGGGGTGAAATCTACTTACCTTCCCTACCAGTTCGGAAGTGTGCACGCCGGAAGCACGCACTCTAAAACCACCCCCACCAACACTGACAGTTCAAGCTATCAGAATATAAACTGACAGCAAACTGCACTCCTTACTAACACTGATGATGTTGCCTCATTTGGGTAATGAACTGTCTGCAAGAAAATAAGCAAGCTCAGACAGTATCAAGGACCCCTCATACTTGAATTTTATTATATTTCTTATGGATTTTTGTCAGTTGCTCAGAGTATATAAAATGGGTAGCCATATAAATTCTCTAAGTCAATACATCAATCAAGCACACACACACACACACACACACACACAAGCACACAAGTTCCAACTTTGTGTTCCTAATCTTCAATCTATTGAGGTGGTAACAGGTACCCCATTTCTCATACTCATGTGGGCTGCATTCACTATGAAACCTATAATATACCCCTGTATATGCACGGTTGAAATAGCCCTGGTAAAAAATACATTCAGAGCAAGGTAAACTGACCCAACAGTGAGAAAACCCAGTCAGGAATCTATGGTCAAGAAAACCAAATTGTTTCTATTCCCTCCCCAAATCTCATAGATAGTATGGCCAGTATTTTGATCGAATAGGAAGGAATAAAGAGAGAGGAAGGAGGAGGTGGTTCTCCTCTTTCCTCTCTGACCGTACGCAGTCTGTGTTGGCAGGGGGTCAGAGGTCAACCTTGAGGCGCCTTGTTTGTGGGGTGCTGCAAGGGTCGGTCCTCTTGTTCAACATTTATGTGAAGCTGCTGGGTGAGATCATCCATGGTTTTGGGGTGAAGTTCCATCAGTATGCTGATGACACTCAGCTGTACATTTCCACCCCGGACCACCCCAATGATGCACTTGACGTGATGTCCTGGTGTCTGGAGGCCATGCGGATCTGGATGGGGAGAAACAGGCTCAGACTCAAACCATCTAAGACTGAGTGGCTGTGGCTTCTGGCGTCCTGGTATAGCCAGCTGTTACCATCACTGACTATCGGGGGTGAGATTTTGGCCCCCACAGAGAGGGCTCACAACTTGGGTGTCCTCCTGTCTTTAGAAGATCATGTGACAGCTGTGGCCAGGGGGGCTTTTTATCAGGTTCGCCTGATTCACCAGTTGCGCCCCTTTCTGGATCGGGACTTCTTGCGCACGGTCACTCATGCCCTCGTCACCGCCCGTCTGGACTACAGTAATGCTCTCTACATGGGGCTCCCCCTGAAGAGCACTCGGAGACTCCAACTGGTCCAGAATGCGGCTGCATGGGTGATTATGGGAGCGACACGACGCACCCATGTAACACCTCTCCTACGCGAGCTGCACTGGCTCCCGGTGGTCTTCCGGGTGCGATTCAAGGTGTTGGTGACCACCTTTAAAGCGCTCCATGACTTACCACCTGGGTACTTACGAGATCGCCTTCTGCTACCAGTAGCCTCCCACTGGCCAATACACTCCCACAGAGAGGGACTCTTCAGGGTGCCGTTGGTCAAACAATGTCGACTGGCGACAGGGGGAGAGCCTTCTCTGTGGGAGCTCCTGACCTTTGGAATGAACTGCCCCCGGAGATACGCAAGATCTCCGACATCTGTGTTTTTCGCTGTGCCCTCAAGACCCTGCTGTTCCGACAGGCGGTGCTGACTATGTAAATGAATTTTAATCTGGAATTTTAATTTTTGGGTTTTTAATCAAACTGGGACGAAATTGTCTAATAATTTTAATAATTTTAAATTTTTAAATTTATGATGTTTGTATGTTTTTGTGTTTTTATTCTGGCTGTACTCTGCCCTGAGTCCTTCGGGAGAAGGGCGGTATAGAAATAGAAATAAATAAATAAAAAAAAATAAAAAAAAATTGTGAGTGGTGGGCACATGTGCCCTCTGCTCATGCAAGTGGCTCTGTGACAAGAGTGGGCTTCAAAATTTTTAGCAAGAGGTTGTCTGCCCGGTTGCTGGGTGGGCGTGGC
This sequence comes from Pantherophis guttatus, assembly GCF_059756535.1. Classification (NCBI taxonomy): domain Eukaryota; kingdom Metazoa; phylum Chordata; class Lepidosauria; order Squamata; family Colubridae; genus Pantherophis; species Pantherophis guttatus. The sequence goes on from NC_142066.1 coordinate 15,485,600, forward strand.
CATGATGGGTATAGCCTAGTTGGCCTCCTGCACCACGGTGGTGGGGGGGTGTTTTTACTCTCCCCAGGCTCTGGAGGCCCTCTGGAGGCTGGAAACGGGCCTGGTTCTGGCCTTCATGAACTTCCGGTAGGTCCATTTTTCTCTCTCCCTGAGTCTCCGCATGCATCCTGCATTTACCTGCATCCAAAACGGGCCATGTGGGGATTCATGGGAGGGCCAGGCCAAGGTAGGCAGGGCCAGTGAAGAGTGGGATTTGGGGGTTGTCCGAATTGCACAATCTTAGCTAGAGGTTCTCTCAAACCCCTGTAAACCCCCAGCAGCCCACCCCTGGTCTGCGAGCATCAGGCCCACCACATACATGAGTTGGGCTGAGCGCTCATACATGCACTTGCCTGCCACTCATGTGGCCCAGTTGTGAATAGGTCATGGCCTGGTAGTGGGATGTAGCCCACAGATTGGGGACCCCGCAAAAGTGGGTCTGTGAGCACTGGACCTGGCACTTGTGTGAGTTGGGCTGAGTGGTCCCAAGTGCCCTGGCCTCATAACTCATGCGATCTGGTTGTGAATAACTCACGGCCTGGTAATGGGCTGTGGCTTACATATTGGGGAGCCCTGCTCTAAAAGATTTCAACATCCTGCTGTCATTTCCTCTGTATCTGACTTTTCCTCTTTTTTTCCTTTGCATTATAGTGGACCAAAGATATGTTAACGCCGGTTTGCTTTTGCTCATAAGTTGCTCAGCAAATTCTTTAGTTCTTCAACCACTATAGCCAACCCAGAATCACTTGGTTGAGTTGGGCAGCTATAGAAATGGAGTAAATAAATAAATAAAAATAAAAATCATTGTTCTAGGAATCCAGAATATTCCATTTTTTTATTTTTTATGTATTTGTTAACTTTATTTCCTGCCTCCATGGGGCTGCTCTAGGCAGTATTGTTGTATTTTTCTGTGCATGCCTGTAAATAAAATAACATTAACTTGTATCTTCAAAGTGCTTTGGTTGATTTACCTGAGCCAAATTCTGACTGCCATTCTGGCTACTATTCTATCTCTTCGTTTTCTCGCCTTCTCAGCAGAACCACAAAAAAAGCAAGAATTATATCTGGGTATACTTCATTTCACCAAGACAAATAAATATTTCTTTATGTATATTTAATGCTCTGTGCTAAGAAGAAGCATTCATTAAAATAATTGCTCAAATGGTGCTATACAATAGGCAAGTTTTGGGTCCTGAATTGAGGGTGAGGTTAAGAGTTTGATATTGGGTTTGTTATTAGTTTTGACTGCAAAACCCGATTAGTCAATGATTTTGAGAAGTGGGAAAAAATCACTCAACAATATTTGATCAATCTTGATCATTGTTCACAGTCCATTCTTTCTAATGTCTATTTCTGTATCTACAGAGTTCTTGTATTAGCCCTAGAATTGGTTTGCAAAAGATTGAAATCCCATTGCAATAGAACTCCCAAATAGAACTCCCAAATGGAAGATTTCTTGCTTGAAGTGTTAATATATCCTCTCCCCGCAAACACCAACTACCTTCTGAAGAATTATAAGATAAAAAACAAATTCCATCAAGTTTGTTCATACTTTATTACCTAAATGCAGGTAATAAATTAATTTTATTTCCTAAAAGAGTAGTCTTAAAACATACAACATTAGAATTGGAAGGGCCTGTGGAGGTCTTCTAATCCAACCCTTTGCTTAAGAAGTTGTGTCAGCTCTAAATGACTCTAGTTGAAGCCATATTTTTCTTGCTTTGTTTTTTAGTTGCTGTACTTATGTGGGGGGGGATTTATGGAATGTAGAATGTTTTCCTCCAATGTGCCAGACATAACAATGATAATTGAGAGAGCCGAGGTGGCGCAGTGGTTAAAGTGCAGTACTGCAGCTACTTCAGCTGACTGCTAGTTCAGCAGATCAGCAGATCAAATCTCACTGGCTCAAGGTTGACTCAGCCTTCCATCCTTCCGAGGTGGGTAAAATGAGGACCCAGATTGTTGGGGGCAATATGCTATTTAGTATACTGTCTTTGGTGTAAGCTGCCCAGAGTCTTCGGAGAGTGGGCAGCATAGAAATATGACTAATAAAATAAAATAATAAAATAAGGCTCCTGAGAACCAAGGCCAGATCAATGTGCACTAGCAATGGCAGGAGGGAGTGCTGAGAAGTTCATCACCAGTTGACTCATCCTTCCATCCTTCCAATGATGGTAAAATGAAGACCCAGATTGCTGAGGACCCAGCAATATGCTGACACTGTAAATTGCTTAGAGAGGGCTGTAAAGCACTGTAAAGCGGTAGATAAGTCTAAGTGCTACTGCTATTGCTATTCTTTGTTTGTTGTCTTGCCTTCTGGTGCTTTGGAAAATAAGTATTGTGTGTTCTATTGGGATTTGGAAAGAATTATTCTGGGTATTTGCGAGATCACCTTCTGCCACCAATAGCCTCCCACCGGCCAGTACGCTCCCACAGAGAGGGACTCCTCAGGGTGCCGTCGGTCAAAGTATGTTGATTGGAGACCCCCAAGGGGACAGCCTTCTCTGTGGGGGCTCCTGCCCTATGGAATGAATTGCCCCCGGAGATACGTATGATCCCCGACCTACGTACCTTCCACCATGCCCTTAAGACTTTACTATTTCAACAAGCCGGGCTGAGGAGATAATGAATTTTAAACGGGTATTTTAATCTTGGGGTTTTTTTTAAAAAAGGGCCAAATTATTTAATTTGTTTTAATTGTTTTTTACATTTTATGGTATATATTAGTTTTTATTAATGGCTGTGCACCACCCTGAGTCCTTCGGGAGAAGGGCGGTATAAAAATTTAATAAATAAATAAATAAATAAATAAATAAATAAATAAATAAATAAATAAATGTTTGAAACATGTGCACAGCTTCCTCAGATCATTTGCTTATTCATGTTTATGAATATAGTTTTATGCATAGAAGAGATTAGCATTGGGTTGTTCAAAATTCAATCCCATTCTTTTTCTATTTCTTGTGTATTAAATGCTCTCTAGAGTTGAGTTCAGGCCTCAGTACAATTATATAGATTTTGGGAACGAAGATGCATCCCAGTAAGCCAGCACTGGAAGACAGGATAGAGAAGATCTCCACAGCCACCATGTACTTCCCTTTGGTGCTCATGTAAGTAGGGACAAAGGTCAGCCAAACACTACAGAAAACCAACATGCTGAAAGTGATGAACTTGGCTTCATTAAAACTGTCTGGCAACTTCCTGGCTAGGAAGGCCACAGTGAAGCTGAGAAGAGCCAAAAAACCCATGTAGCCCAAGACAGAATAAAACATGATGATGGAGCCTTCATGACATTCAGCTATGATTTCTCCATGGAGTGTTTCCATGTCCAAATTGGGAAATGGAGGAGAAGTACCCAGCCAAACAATACAAATACCTGCTTGAATGAAGGAACAGAAGCAGACAATAGAATAGGCCAACTTTTGCCCGACCCATTTGTGGAATAGGCTTCCTGGCTTTGAGGCTAGGAATGCTACAATGACCGTGATGGTTTTGGCCAATATAGAAGAGATTGCAATAGAGAAGATGATGCCAAATGTTGTTTGTCGGAGGAGGCAGGTCACCTTATTGGGCTTCCCAATGAACAGAAGTGAACAGAGGAAACAAAGAAAGATGGAGATAAGTAGAAGGTAGGTGATGTTGCGATTGTTGGCTTTGACAATGGGTGTGTCCCGTTGCTTAATAAAGATTGTAAACACCAAAGCTGTAACCAGGGACAAAAGGAGAGCCAGAGACACCAGAGTAATGCCCAGTGGCTCTTCAAAGGAGAGGAAATTCAGCGTCTTTGGAATGCATTCATTGTGAGCTTGGTTTGGAAATTGATCCTCTGGACAATGGTCACAATTTTCCATATCTGAAAAGAGAAAAATAATTTCTTTACAGAATAAAACTTTTCCCAAGGCCTAGAATTGCTTTTCTGGACTTCCTTGCAGAGAAAATGTTCCATAAATTCTTTTGCAAATCTGTATTCTACCTACATTTTTAAAAAAATGAACACTGAAGGGAAAAACCATTTAGATTTTCGTACATTACAATTCACTTGGCCTATTGGAGTGCACTAGGTTTAATAGCACTTCTGAACAAGAGAATAGCATGTAAAAATTTCTAAATCTCTCTCATCTAATGGAAAAGAGAAAGAAGCAGCTTTAGATCCTGGAATATGGGCAGTAACTGCTTGCTTCATGTACAGTTCCATATCACTTGAATTAGATTTAATCTCAAGGATCGAGAAATGGGCTACAGGACATCTCTTCCTTCTCTTGCTTTGAGATGAACCAATACAGCAAGCAATACAATTGAAGAGATTCTTGTTAAATAGAAGACAGGCTGCAGAAACGAACTTTTATGCATAGGTCCTTTGGGATGCCACGAATCTTACCCATTTGTCTGGATACCATCTTTTCTGGACACCAACCACAAGCATAGCAGCAAAATTTCTGCCCTTCAATCTTGTTCTTTGTTTTTCCCAGAGGACAAGGATCATTACATAATGAGGCTGGAGGTAGCTATCCTCAAAGAAACAAAGAGGTCAGTATTAGTCTTTTGCTTTTACTTACATCCAATGAATATAAATGAGATAGTAGAGAGTCAGACCTGCCATCGAGCAAACTCAGCTGGTTTAATCACGAAAAAGTTTTCCCAAATAGAAAAAAAGATGAGGATTAACCTTTTGGAGTTTTTTTTTCCTTGTACATACAATGAATAAGAATCACACTGTTGATAGTCGTGACATGAAAAAGACAATTTGACTGGGAAAAAGTTGCCGGAACCAGGAACCTAACTGAAGTTGCATTTCATTTGTTTTTAGTTTAGCTGAAGTTTAATTAATAAAAGACAGCCCAGTGTAGGAGGTGACCAGGCTGAGAAGGGCCAAGCATATCATCAGTTTGGAATCTCTTTGTACCCACAAGAGATGTAAGTCCAGGCCTCCTTGAATTCCTCTGACTCTTATTTACTGCCAGCTTGGCTTGAATGTTAGTAGTTCAGATTCTTGTAGAGAGCTTTAGCAGGCAATAAACATATATTCATTTGAACTGCCTGGACTTCTGATTTTCTGAGTTTGACACCCACATTTCTATTCATACCTTGATGATTTTCCAATTCCTCCACATGTTGATTACTACCTATAAACTCCTACATCGTATACGGTACAGCCTGGTTACTTGACGCAAAAGTATAATTGTCAACTATATGTTTCTCAAAGTCATCTTGACCATGAGATGATTAGGAAATAAATTCATCAATCGATTGATCGATCGATCGATCAATCAATCAATCAAACAACTAACCAATACTTAAATTTCCATCACCCTATTTTCATTTGAACAGGTTAGAAACTCTAAAGGTTAGAAATTTTAAAGAAAGAGAATATCCATCACTAACCAGTCAGTAATGCAGTACGTCTGCTTTTGCATACCTTTGATAGAGATGCACTGAAATTTAATTGGGGCCTATGGGCTAGTTGCCCTCTATGGGCTAAAGAAAAGGCTAGAAGGATGAAAAGCAATACATATGATTTGGGTCTTTTAGTCCATGTTATGGTACCTGAATGAATTCATGATGCCACTGGATTTTGTCTGGATATATGTGGAAAGTTTTTCCTGGAGGAGCTTGTGGATCCAATTCTCCAACTGGGATGTTGATGTAAGAGTTGTTTGGGAAAGTAACCAGGTTTACAATGTCAAATCCAGCTTGTATTATTCCATCTTCATTTAATTTAATTTCATCTCTAGCATTATTGTTGAAGGAAATTCTCTGCAGAAATGGGTGGAGCTTGCAGAAGAAAAAGCATAAGGGTTTAATGGTGGCTACCTAGGTGGCTCAGTGGCTAAGACATTGAATTTGTCAATCAGAAATGTTGACGGTTCGAATCCCTAGTATAGGTCTCCTGCGTGAACAGGGGCTTGGACTAGATGACCTCCAAGGTCCCTTCCAACTCTGTTACTGTTACTTTGAGGGTTAAAGAGAACATAGAATTTAGAATAACAGAATTGGAAGGGACCTTGGAGGTAGTCTAGTCCAACCATCAAATGTCCAGTCTGTTCTGGAAAGCTTCCAGTGATGGGGCACCCACAACTTCTGAAGATAAGCCATTCTACTGGTTGATTGCTCTTATCATTAGGAAGTTTCTCCTTAGTTCTAGGTTACTTCTCTCCTTGATTGGCTTCCACCCATGGTTTCTTGTCTTGCCTTCTGGTGCTTTGGAAACTAGGTTGACCCCCTCATCTTTGTGGCAGCCTCTCAAATATTGAAACACCTCTGTAGTACTTCCTCTAGTCCTTCTTTTCACTAGACTAGCCATCCCCAGTTCCTGAAACCATTCTTTATATATTTTAGCCTCCAGCCCCCTAATCGTCTTTTCTACTCGTCTCTTATTTATTTATTTATTTATTTATTTATTTATTTATTTATTTATTTATTTAATTTTTATACTGCCCTTCTCCTGAAGGACTCAGGGTGGTAAACATACATATAATTTGAAATAAAATTAATTTAAAATAATTAAACCGATTTGGCTCATCAATTAAGATCCTCCGCTCAGAGTTGAGATAAACTGAAAATTTATGCCAGTCCAGCTTGGTGAAATAGAAAGGTCTTCAAGGCACAACAGAAAGTACGGAGATCTGGGATAATTTGTATCCCTGGGGGTATCCTGTTCCATAGGGCAGGTGCCCCCACAGAGAAGGCTCTCCTTCTGGGAACCACCAGCCGACATTGCTTTACTGATGGCACCCTGAGGAGGCCCACTCTGTGGGAGCGTACTGGTTGATAGGAGGTTTTCGGTTGCAGAAGGTGGTCTCGTAAGTACCCAGGTCCTAAGCCATGGAGCACTTTAAAGGTAAGAACCAGCACCTTGAAGCGCACTCAGAAGACCACCGGGAGCCAATGTAGCTCGCGTAGGAGAGGTGTTACATGTGAGCGCCATGTTGCTCCCATAATCACCTGCGCAGCTGCATTCTGGACCAGTTGGAGCTTCCGGGTGCACCTCAAGGGTAGCCCCATGTAGAGAGCATTACAGTAGCCCAGTCGGGAAGTGACGAGGGTATGAGTGACTGTATGTAGGGAGTCCTGATCTAGAAAGGGGCACAACTGGCAAATCAGGCAAACCTGATAGAAAACTCCCCTGGCCACGGCCGTCATATGCTCTTCTAAAGACAGCCATGTGTCCAGGAGGACACCCAAGTTGCGAGCCTTCTCTGTGGGGCCCAATAGTCAGTGATGGTATCAGCTGGCTATATCGGGACGCCGGCAGCTACAGCCACTCGGTCTTGGAAGGATTGAGTCAGAGTCTATTTCTCCCCATCCAGATCCACATGGCTTCAAGGCACCGGGACATCACTGCAAGGGTATCATTGGGATGGTCTGGGGTGGAGATGTACAGCTGAGTATCATCAGCGTAAAGATGGCACTGTACCCCAAAACCATGGATGAGCTCACCCAGCAGCTTCACATAAATGTTGAACAGAAGAGGCAAAAGACCCTTGTGGCACCCCACAAATAAGGTGTCTTGAAGTCGACCTCACCCCTCCTTTCAACACAGACTGCGACCGGTCAGAGAGATAGGAGGAGAACCACCATAGAACAGTGCCTCCCACTCCCAGCCCCTCCAGTCGGCACAGGAAGATACCATGGTCGATGGTGTCAAAAGCTGCTGAGAGAACTAATAGAACCAGGATAGAGGAGCAACCCCTATCTCGAGCTCTTCAGAGATCATCAACCAATGCAACCAATGCCGTTTCAGTGCTGTAACCAGGCCTGAAGCCAGACTGGAATGGATCTAAATAGACAGTTTCATCCAGATAGTGCGGGAGTTGCTGTGCCACCACACTCTCAACAACCTTTGCCACAAAGCGAAGGTTGGAGACAGGACGGTAGTTTGCTAGAACAGCCAGGTCCAAAGAGGGCTTCTTGAGGAGGGGCCTCACCACTGCCTCTTCAAGGTGGAAGGCAAGAAACCCTCACACAGAGAAGCGTTTATAATCCTCTGGAGCCAGCCTCGTGTAACCTCTCGGGAAGCCAGTACCAACCAGGAGGGACACGGGTCCAATAAACATGTGGTTGCATTCAACTTCCCCAGTAACCTGTCCACGTCTTCAGGGGTCACAGGGTCAAACTCATCCCAAATAACATCCTCAAGATTCGCCTCCATCACTTCGTCTGAACTAACCCAGTCAGAGTCCAAGCCTTCCCGAATTTGAGCGATTTTATTGTGTAGTTATTGTGCAAAATCCTCAGCTCAACCTTGCAAGGGGTCTTCCCATGCTCCCAGATGGAGGAGGGAGCGGGTCACCCTAAACAGGGCGGCTGGGCGATTATCTACCGATGCAATAATAGCAGAAAAATAGTTATATTTTGCCGCTGCTATCGCCACTAAGTAGGTCTTAATATATGACCTCACTAGTGTTCGGTCAGATTTAGAATGACTGGCTCTCCAACTACTCTCTAGGCATCTTTTCCGGCGTTTCATTTCCCTCAACTCCTCGGAAAACCAAGGAGCCGGGCAACTTCGACGCTGGGTCAGAGGCCGCAAAGGCACAACCCGATCCAAGGCACCAATGGCCATCCTATCCCAGGTTGCCACCAGGTCTTCAATCGAGTTGTGAGCTAGAGTCTCAGGAAATGGCCCAAGCTCCATCTGGAATCTGTCAGGATCCATCAGGTGCCTGGGATGGAACCATTTAATCGGTTCCGCCTCCCTGTGGTGGGGTGTAGCCGACAGAAAGTCAAGCCTAAGGAGAGAATGGTCTGACCATGACAAGGGTTCGATGACTATATCCCCTATATCTAGGCCATTCAACCACTGGTCAGATACAAAAATCAAGTCCAGAATGTGTACCCCCCATGTGAGTAGGGCCATGAACTAACTGGGTCAGGTCCATGGCCGTCATGGAAGCTATGAACTCCTGAGCTACCTCAGATGTTTCACCGATGGATGGCAGATTGAACTCTCCCATGACAAGAAGCCTAGGAGTCTCAACCGCCTCCCTGGCTATTACATTGAGGAGATCAGGCAGGGCTGCTGCTATGTGGCAGGGAGCCAGGTATGCAATCAGCAGGCCCATCTGTAACCCATGGCCCCACTTCACGAGGAGGGACTCACATCCGGCTGTCTGAGGAACAGTGGCCTCCTTAGGATCAAGACTCTCCTTTATAATAACCGCCACCCCTCCACCCTTACCCTGAGCCCTTGGCTGATGGAATGCGTGGAAACCTGGTGGGCACATCTCTACGAGGGGGACTTCCCCTTCATGGCCCAACCAGGTCTCTGTAATGCCCACCAGGTCCGCTCTCCCCTCCTGAATTAGTTCACAAATGAGGGGGGCTTTGTTAGCTGCGGACCTGACGTTGCATAACATCAGCCTAAGGCTCGGGCCCTGAGACTCTGAGCAAACCAGGGAACGAGAAGAGCTATTTCTTTCCATAGAAATAGGTATGATTTCCCCAAACAATATGCCTTTTGAAATCTGAATCCCTTCCCCACCCAGGAATAAAATGTATGAAGCACTAAAACAATTTAATTGTATTATTGGACCACGTTAGACATTTTTTTAAAAAAATGGTACTCAATGATATTCTTCACTTATAACTCACAAAAGTAGTTGGAAAGAAGAAGCAATGGGAAGAAAATCTAGTAAAGGCAGAAGAAATTTGAAGAGCAGTTCGTTTGTGTGAAAAGAGATGTGTAGATATAGGGGTCAACATTTCTAATGTATGAATGTTGAAGAAAGGTGAACATTAGTGATGTTCAGAAAGCTCACCTACAATGGTCTGTTGACAAATTAAGTCCTGCCACTTCATTGTAACCATGAAGAATCTTTTAGAAGACAATTGAGTAAGTGGAACTCTTACCTGCCAGGCTTTTATACTTTTTGCTTGCATTTGATCCCTGTATTTTCGTGTCATCTGATGTGTCCTAACTGTGTGAGCATCTTGTAAGGCTTGAGCCACAGCGTAGACAGCATTGTAGATACTGTAACTATGGCCAAGTATGCTTGTTTCAAAGAAGGGTGCGGGAAGGTCCTCCAGTCTTTCCTCTCCGGTACATTCATCATCTGGAGAAGCACCATTATTGGGTGGTATGCAGTCAAAAGCTTGGTGCCAGAAATCTCTAATAAAGCCATCTTCATTTGTCCCAGATGGGGTGACAGCCTGTATAAATGGTTGGAAACCTGGAAGTTCTTTTTTGCTAATTGAGAAGGAAATGGCCCCATGGAACATTTGCATATCAACAGCCTTTTGTAAGGGTTGTAATGTAAAGTCATTTTGGGCCATCGTGATCCACACTTTTCTTGCAGAAATGGTCTCTAAAAAATTAGAAGTTGTTTGAAGAATAAATTTGGTCAAAAGTAGAGTAGAGGCCAGCCACAAAAAGACTATATTTTCTCCATATATAACAATTGCATTGGCTACTTTCTCTGTGAACAAGGTAATATGCTGCGTAGTTTCTTCAATTATTCCAGATAAGTCATACAAATGAAAATTTTTCTCAACCCTTTCAGTGAATTCAGAGCAGATTTCATTTTGTGAGAGCATGGGTTCCAGAGTTTGTATGAAATGTTCTCCATATTCATCATCCACAATGACAAGTCCTACCCACTTCCACCCAAAGTACAGAAAGAGCTGGATTAAACCCTCATACTGGAGAGCTTCATCGGGGGCCATGCGATAAAAAGGGGGGGAATGTGATTCATCGCTCGCTGCCAGTTGAAATGAGCCATAGGAAATCTAAAAGAAAGATAGATCTGATCATCTGTATGACAGTAATTTCACAAATCCATCCATTCACCCATCTTAATCTAGGACAATTTGCCACCACAACCACCAAATCACTGTGGGACAACTCATTGTGGGATAACTTAATGGAAGACAATTGTGCTCTAGAGCTGCTCCCCTCTTAATATTATTATTATTATTATTAATAATAGTCAATTGAAATGAGCCATAGGAAATCTAAAAAAAAAGAAAAGAGGAAGGAGTGATTTGTCTATCGATCTGTCTATCTCTCATCCATGTAGTTCAGGCCCTTTTGCTGCAGCTAAACTGCTTAATTTAAAGATACAAAATTTTAAATTTTTCCCAGGTTAACCATTCTGCCACATGTTGTCCTCCACATCTGTCAACATGAAACCCTGATATTTGTGCACATTATGCCTAAAATATATGAACTGAAATCAATGAGGTAGTTTATGATATGTAGCAAGACCACACACCTTCAAACGTTGCTCTAAAATTCTGTATGTGTGGATTCATTTTACAATTGCTGAAAGCAGCCATCTACTGAAGCAAAATTGATAGTTATCACAATTTGCACCTTACATTGTTGCTTATCTAATTCTACATCTGTTCACTGATGAACCAGGAAATTGTTCTGTGAAGGGAAAAATATAGATCTGATAATCTGCGTGATAGTAATTTCACAAGTCCACCCATTTTCAGCTAGGGTCTAGGACACAACAAGTTCTGCCTGGCTAATCTATAGTTCAACCTGTGGAATCTTGAAAAGCTGCAAAATTTCTGCCATGCGTATGGATGTTTCAGGGCTCATCCCTCCGATGACTCCCATAATATTCTTTTCAGTCCCACAAATATAATTGGGGACAATGTTATGGAACTTAAAAAGCAGGTCCAGAGTGGTACGATAGGTCATTAATGCATCGGAGTAGCTGTCATAGATGTGGAATCCTAGAGTGATGTTGGGCAAGATGTCAGGATCCTTGTTGATCTCTTTCACGGTAAACACTAAAGCCAAGTCGTGTTGGTAGAACTTTGTTATCACCCTGTAAATAAAGTGACTTATTCCAAAAGTGAATTATGATATGCATTATGCTATTAAAGAGATATGCAGTGAGAAAAAAAAAATCATAACTGGCATTGAAAACACGGTAAATATATTGTGATTTGGCTTTCCTATACTGCCCTTGCATTGTGTGTATTGAATATATCTTATTGTTGAATCTCCACAATTTGTCTCTTATGATTCAAATTCACATCCAATATAAAATGGATTGTTGAACTGTACACTTTAATAGATTCTTAAACTGTGATACCCAGAAAAATTAAAGTAAAGTATTTCTGTATATTTCTGACATTATATTCAATATCAATGTGATTGAATATAATATCATACATGGGTTCTGTTTGGAACAAGTGGAGGAACCATGGAATTTTTTACAAAAGGGAGATATAAATTCCTGAAATTGCTGAATAGATGTCATGTGAAAGTGTCTACACATGCATACACACACACACACACAAACCATTTTTTCCAGTCTTTATGAAGAACATTTCATCTAAATTTTTCAATGCGAATTTTAGTCCTTTATAATTTTTCATTTGATCTATAATTAGAACATGTCCACCTTATTAATTCCTGCACAATCTGTCCAATACCATTCAATGTTATAAAAAAACTGAACATTTTCCCTTTTAATGAAAAAAAAAATACTGAATATCAGCAATCATTAAATCTTCCAGAAGACGAGTCCCAAAACTTTGAAGAGAATGACTGAGCTGGGGAAAAAAAAAATGGGATGGGTTGATTTTTCAGTGACAATTTGAGTGTAGTGTTACTAATTTATGAGTAAATCTTCCAGGGGGGTTACAGTGATGATGAAAGTGGAGCTGAGGAACTCAGCCAGATATTGAGAAATCCGTGTTTCTTCCCTCAGAAGAAGAGGGATTGTTTCTGCTTAAGAGCTTAAGAGAAGATTGCGAGTAGAAGAATCCATGTTTCTACCCTTCTGGTTAATTTTTGTGTTTCCCCTTTGTTCAAATATTGTAAGAAGCCCTGTGATATTTTAAAATAGGACATGTGGACCCCGAGAGTCTAATCGGTACATTAAAAAATTACAGACATAACTAATAACTAATAGCATTGCTGGACTGAATGGTCTAAGGAAAGGTTGAGGATAGAAAAGGATGTATCTAAACTATTATAGTGCCTTTTATCTTAAGGTGAATTAGGGCTGGTGCTTTTTTTCCTCCACCCTGAGTGGAGAAAAGCTTCAACTTATGGATCAGACTGCAAATTGATTTCTTACAATGGGAAGGTAACTGATTCCTCAGAAGGGTGCACTTTGTACGCATAGTTGGGGAACCCATAATGAAGGAAGGATGCTATCCCACCAATGATGTATTTGCCTTCCTGGTGCCATTCATGTGGAACAGACACTGCAGAGGTTCCCGTGCATTTAATGGTTTCTACTCTGATGGTCATCTGAGAGGTCAGCAGTAGGACAATACTCAACCATACTTTAGCCCTCATAGTCCTGCAGGCGAACATCTGTCTGGATTTTCTCTCTCTCCGGGTGGCCTGCAGCACCATTCCTGCCGTCAGCCTTGGTTTATCTCAGTTGTTTTGATGGAGCTGTAACTGCTGGCAAAAGAGCTCTTACAATTACAAAGTTATGCTCTGAGAATTGGCTGATCCTCTGAAGCCTCCCTTATGCAAAGCTGCTCAAAATTCAGACGGAGAGAGTTCCTAACCGACACCCCAATTTAACCTTATGCACGAATGGAAGTGTGGATAATTTTTCTGGCTTTGACTCCTGCAGATTTTTGTGGTTCTCTAGTGCAATTTTCAGATCTCCAGAGAGTTGACTCATGACGTTAATTACAATATTTGTGATTAAGTAGGGAAAAGGTAAAGGTTAAGAGTCATCTTGCAGAAGTGAAAATGTTTGTGAAATGTCAAAACAACTTGATTTAGCTTATTGCAATTCCTCAAATTTTGGAATGATATAGATAACATTGCTTGGCAGAGGGGACAAGCAAGTGCATTAGATCTTATGGGGATGGGCAAAAATAAGGAAAGGGACCTAGCCCCTGAGATAGCCATGGCCCAATGGTGGGTTCCACTTTTTTATTTTTTATTTTATTTTTTTATTTTATTTTCAATTTATATACCGCCCTTCTCCCTGAGGACTCAGGGTGGTGCACAGCCAGAATTAAAAACATGAAATACAAATATTAAAAACAATTAAAATCTATATAAATTTGGCCCAAAATTTAAAAAACCACAAACCAATTAAACATTTAAAAATTTAAAAAATTTCTTCCTAAGCCAGCCCGGCTTGCTGAAAAAAGTGGGTTTTAAGGGCACGGCGGAAGGCACCGAGGTCTTGGATTCTCCTTATCTCTGGGGGCAGCTGATTCCAGAGGGTAGGTGCCCCCACAGAGAAGGCTCTCCCCCTGGGGGTCACCAGCCTACATTGTTTGGCTGATGGCACCCTGAGGAGGCCCCCTCTGTGGGAGCGCATGGGTCGCTGGGAGGTCGTCGGTAGCAGGAGGCGGTCTCGAAGATAGCTAGGCCCTATGCCATGGAGTGCTTTAAAGGTGATAACCAACACCTTGAAGTGCACCCGGAAGACCACCGGGAGCCAGTGCAACACGCGCAGGAGCGGTGTTACATGGGAGCGTCATGCTGCTCCCATCACTACCCGCGCTGCTGCGTTCTGGACCAGCTGGAGCCTCCGGGTGCCCCTCAAGGGGAGCCCCATGTAGAGAGCATTGCAGTAGTCAAGGCGAGAGGTGACGAGGGTGTGAGTGACTGTGCAAAGGGAATCCCGATCAAGAAAGGGCCGCAACTGGTGAATCAGGCAAACCTGATAAAAGGTCCCCCTGGTTACAGCCGTCAGATGTTCCTCCAAGGACAGCTGCATATCCAGGAGGACTCCCAGATTGCGAGCCCTTTCTGTGGGGGCCAAGGACTTGCCCCCAATAGTCAGTGATGGAGTCAACTGACTATATCGGGATGCCGGGAGCCACAGCCACTCAGTCTTGGAAGGGTTGAGCTTGAGCCTGTTCCTCCCCATCCAGATCCGCACAGCCTCCAGGCACTGAGACATCATCACTTCAAGGGCATAGTTGGGGTGGCCTGGGGTGGAGATGTACAGTTGGGTGTCATCAGCGTACTGATGGTATCTCACCCCGAAGCCACGGATGATCTCGCCCAGCGGCTTCACATAAATGTTGAACAGAAGGGGCGAGAGGACCGATCCCTGCGGCACTCCACAGACGAGAGGCCTCGAGGTCGACCTCTGCCCCCCTGCCAACACAAACTGTGACCGGTCGGAGAGAAAGGAGGAGAACCACCGCAATACAGTGCCTCTTACCTTCGCTACCGGTTCATAACTGTGACCACGCATGAACAGCGCTTCTGCGCATGCGCAGAATGTCCATGATGATGTCCGAGTGGGTGGGCGGAGCCTCCCACTGCCACAACTACCGGTTCGTGCGAACCAGGGTGAACCGGTAGAAACCCACCACTGCCATGGCCTATACTCTGGAGGGTTCTATAGGTGATCACTAGTATCTGAATTGTATCCAGAGGCTCTCAGTTAATCAGTATAATTTGTACAGCTAGATAATAATTGTTAGAATAATTTCATCCCTTAGTTTGTTTCTTGTTCAGATTAAAACACCAGATGCTGCAATTCAGAGTTCAAAGGTTTTATTTAGCACACCAGGCGAAAGCATTGAGTTTTGAGTTTGCTCAACTCCTTTGCAAAGGACGCAAAGCCCCTTTTAAGTCATGTGTGATGCTTATCCGCATATCAGAATAACTGAATAACAGAAGGGACCTTGGAGGTCTTCTAGTCCAACCCCCTCTTCAAGCAGGAAACCCTATACCATTTCTGACAAATGGTTGTCCAATCTCTTCTTAAAAGCCTCCAGTGATGGAGCACCCACAAATTTCTGGAGGCAAGTCATTCCACTCTTTCATTGTTCTGTCAGGAAATTTCTCCTTCATTCTAGGTTGGTTATTTCCATGATTAGTATCCGTTCATTGTTTCATGTTCTGCCTTCAGGTGCTTTGGAGAATAGGATGACCCCTCCCTCTTCCTTGTGGCAGCCCTTTAACACTTTTCCAATATCTAAGGGGTTGCCACAAAGAAGAGGGGTGTCAACCCAGTGGTGGGATTCAAATTTTTTTACTATTGGTTCTGTGGGTGTGCCTTGTTGGGCATGGCCAGGGGTGTGACTGTCAGCCCTCAGCCTCTTTCACCCCCTTGGGACCAAAAACCGGCCATGGGGGGTACACGCTGCCCACCCGTAACCCATTTTGGGCCTAGGAAGCCTCCCTGAAGCCTCCTGCAAACAAAAATGGGCTGTGGGCAGGATGCACTTCCCCCCGTGCCCATTTTGGGCCTAGGAGGAAGCCTCCCTGAAGCCTCTGGGAGCGAAAACAGGTCACAGAGGGTGTTCCCCCCCATATGCCTAGTTTTGGGCCTAGAAGGCCTCCCTGCACTTACCTGAGAGCCAAAATGGGGTGCGGGGGGACTCCAGGAAGGAGCAGAGCAGGAAGGAGCAGGGCCAATCAGCAATTTAACTACCAGTTTGTCCGAACTGGCCCGACTGGCTGAATCCCACCCCTGGATCAACCTATTCTCCAAAGCACCAGAAGGCTGAATATGAAGAAATGGATAGACACTCATCAAGGAGAGAACCAAGCTTGAACTAAGAAGAAATTTCCTGGCAATGAGAATAATTACTCAGTGGAACAATTAATCAGTGAAATTAATCAGTGGAATACGTCTAGGTCTCAAATTTTCAAGATATACTTTCCAAATAAGGACTAGCTTAATTTATGTTCTAATTGGCATATTTTATCTCTTATTGCTATGAGAATAACATTTGTCTTTCATTCCTTTCTATTTTTTTTCCAATTTTTATTTAAAAGTACAAACTAAACAGAACAATGAAACGTATAAAACATAAAAATATATAAACATCCATTTCAATACATGTCCAGTTTGTTGCAACTGTAATATACATTTCTCTTTGTATTTTGACTCTTCCTTATTTGGTCATTCCCTTTTGTCTATCTACTATTGATCTTTGTTGACCTATTTCTGTTCTTTGTTTCCATCATATTATATTTGGTCATTTTGTTTACTTCCTATTCCTTCATCTCTTTCCTATCTTTCAACCAACTATACCACTTTTCCCATACTAAGTAAAAGTCATGTTCTTCCCTATTTTGTAATTCCTTTGTGAGTCTATCTAATTCCGCACATTCCATAATTTTATTGATTACTTTATCTGGTGTTGGTATATCACTACTCTTCCAGTGTTGCGCGTATAGTATTTGTGCTGCTGTTATCATATGTATAATTAAATAGGTTATTTCTTTTTCATAGTATCCATTCACTATGCCTAGTAAGAAGCTTTCTGGTCTTAGTTCTATCTTTTGGTGTGTAATTTCCTCTATTTGTATTTTGATCCTTTGCCAATATTGTTTCGCCATTGGGCAGGTCCACCACATATGGTAATAGGTGCCTTTGTGGTGGTTGCATTTCCAACATGTTGATGGTGTGCCGGGGAACATTTGTGCCAATCTGGCTGGTGGCAAGTGCCACCTATAAAACATTTTATAGAGATTTTCTTTATAAGGTACAGACATTGTCAATTTATAATTTATTTTCCATAATTTTTCCCATTTGTCTAATTGAATACTATAACCGAAATTTTTTGCCCAGGTTATCGTATTTTCTTTCACTACCTCTTCTTCTAATTTATATCCTCGTAAGTAATTGTAATTTTTTTTGATCAATTTGTCCTATGTCCCTTGCAAAATTTTATCTAATTCGGTTTGTCCTTTCTAAACTATGTGCATTGTCTTTCATTTGTCTTTCATTCCTTTCTAAACTATCTTGTTTCTAAAATGGCATTAATTTAGCTCAGGGATTGGCAACCTTAACCACTGAAAGAGCCACAAAAGTCCTAACCAGAAGCACCCAGTTCAATTCTGGAGCCGAACGGAAGTCTGGTTCCCCCACCATAGAGTCTCCCCCTAGCATGGCGTCCTTTTTCCTCTGCTGACTGGAAGTTTGGTTCCCCCACCATAGAGTCTCCCCCTAGTGCCATGTTCTTTTTCCTCTACCTGTCCTAACCGAAAGCCCTATCAATTGTGGAGCTGATCCGTGACAAAGAGCCACAGCAGAGGGATGAAAGAGCCACATGTGGATCCAGAGCCGCAGGTTGCTGTCCCCTGGTTTAGCTGTTGGATGAACTAGTTTCTAATACTGTTCACTTCTTATCTATGTTATGTGATAGTCTTGCTTCTGTGCAAAGCACAAACTTCCCTTCTATAATGGCACCACTTCTACCTCTCCAGCAACTATCTTCCAACACAATGCATCATGATATAGTTTCAATAAAGCAGGAAGGATCCTGACTGCCATTTATCTAAAGGCCAGCTGTTATACCTGTCATTCTATAATTCTCAATGTGCTGAGAGCATCTCACTCTCCAATGGAGTGAGAAGAGAACTTTAACTGAACTCTAATAAAATAAAAACTTCTTAATTTTGCTACAAGATGACATATAAGAACTCTCATACCAAACACTTATGAATGGTCCAAAAAATTTCCTTTCAGGTTTGGTGCTGAAATATTTCAAATCATTGACTTAAGATAGACAGTTATTATTAAAGTGTTTTGTATATATTACTCATCAGATGTCATCATCTACACAGAACGATGTTTATTGTTTATTAAGAGAGTAAAATTTAATGTTTATTAAGAGAGTAAAATTTATGAAAAATTAGCTGATAACTCAGTGTTACACTGGTATTAATTTATCCCAATCCTATATTAGACAGGAAGAGCAACTTCACCCTGAGCCCTGATTTCAGCAAGAATTAACCTTGCTGAAAATTTCCAGACCAAACATAATTTCTAATTTTGGATTTTCCCCCTTACCAGAGGGAGGTCCCTTTTGGAGTATTGTGAAGCCATTACCATGGCAACTCCACTGTGCTGTACAGTAGAATACATTTTAAGGCACAATAGGCTATATCTTAACAGAATACCCCCCCGAGGGGTGTTAGGGGTGCCTTACCCCCACAGTATTTCTTTCCAGAGAGCAAATCATCTGTGTACCAAGTTTGGTTGAAATTGCTCAAGGCGTTCCAGAGTTATGCTGGAATACACACACACACACACACACACACACACACACACACACACACACACACACACACACACAGCCATTTATATATATGGCTTAGTGGTATTTATATAGATACCACTAAGATGGATTTGCTTAATATTGATAAAAGAGATTGTGCACTCTGCAAGGGGGGAGGGGAGAAGAACAATCAAAACTGGCATCACCACATTTCATTTGATGTGTATTCCTCATTGTTTGCCTGCTTATTGTCTTATAATACCTTATCAATCTCTGCACTCTGCAAGTGGGAAGGAACGAAAAAGAACATGTCAGGAAGGAAGGAAAGAAGGAAGGAAGGAAAAAGGACATGCGCTGGACAACTGTAATGGTGATCATATGCCATTGATGTTGCAAAGATAATAAATGCAGGCATTGGTTGTAAATTTATTTTTTCAACACTGTTGTACATATAAATAAGACAGTCGCTGTGTGATGATTACCTGTATCTATATTTTTCCATGGATTAATTGTTCCCTTGTATTGAACTCAGTCCTGAAAAATTAACATTACCTTCCCCCCAAAGAAGCACCAGCAACCTTAGTGAAAAAGGGGTCAAATTTATATATACAGTAGAACTTCTGGTCACGAACGCTTCTGACTACAACCAAATCAGGTTCCAACCAAAGAAATTACTCTTTATTTCGCAGCCAATTTCCCCTTCCATGCCATTTTTTTTTTGTAAGCGCCAAATTTCCAAAATTAGGTTCAGGTCATGACCAAATCAGGTTGCGACTAAAGTTATGGAACGAATTATGGTCGTAACCAGAGGTTCTACTGTACTTTATTTGTAGATGACCAAGCTGAACTTGAGGGCAGGGTCAAATGCATCATCAGTTTGGAATCGTTAAACCCTCATTAGAGACCAAATTCCACTCACCTTGAAGTCAATTGACTCTTATCTGGTGCCAGTTTGCTTTGACCATTAGTAGATCAGTTTCTGGTTAACAGGTAGCATGAAATGAAATTTTTTTGAACTCTGTTTTAGCTCCTGATTTCCTGAGCCTGAAATTATTAGCTATATGGATAATATATTTCCTAATAGATCTTACCTTTGGTACTTATTGAGTTTGGACAGAAATATTCAATTATTTTGACTTTTAAAGATGGCAAAGTCCACATTTTGGAAAGAGAGGATCATTAGTTTGAAAGAGTAAAAAGGCAATTGATGTTAACATTGAGCAGTCCTCTTTCAACATTTGGGGAAGGGATAAGTCACCAACTATTCCCAGTCAACAACTTGCAGCAGTGCCAAAATTCCACAACCAATTGCACTCTGATTCAGGTGACACTGAGAGCACAGATAAACTCCTCAGGAAGCTCAAACTGCCCAAGGAGCTGCTGATTCAGTTCTACAGAGGAATTATTGAGTCTGTCATCTGCACCTCTATAACTGTCTGGTTTGGCTCTGCAACCAAACAAGACAGACACAGACTTCAGAGGATAATTAGAACTGCAGAAAAAACTATTGCTACCAACCTGCCTTCCATTGAAGATCTGTATACTGCAGGAGTCAAAAAGAGGACTGTGAAAATATTTACAGACCCATCGCATCCTGGACATAAATTGTTTCAACTCCTACCCTCAAAACGACGCTATAGAGCACTGCACACCAGAACAACTAGACACAAGAACAGTTTTTTCCCTGAACACCATCACTCTGCTAAACAAACAATTCCGACAACACTGTCAAACTATTTATTAAGTCTGCACTACTATTAATCTTGTCATCATTTTCCTATCACCCATCTCCTCCCTTATGACTATACTACTGTATGACTGTATGACTATATGACTATACTACTGTAACCTTGTTGCTGGTATCCTTACGATTTATACTGAGTGTTTCCTAATATGATTTGATTGCTTATTTGTACCCTATGATTATCACTAAGTATTGTACCTTGTGATTCTTGATGAATGAATCCTTTCTTTTATGTACACCAAGAGCGTATGCACGAAGACAAATTCCTTGTGTGTCCAATCACACTTGGCCAATAAAGAATTCCCTCTCCCTCTCTCCCTTCCCCCCTCTCTTTTTCTCTCTCTCTCTGTCTCTCATATCTATCTCTCTATCTCTCTATCTCTCTATCTCTCTGTCTCTCTGTCTCTCTATCTCTCTATCTATCCCCTTGTGAGAGAGTGTTAAAGACCAGAAGGCAGCAAAGAAATGCAATCCTTCCATCTCCACTCCCACCATCCTATCAGAACCTATCCTTCCATCTCTCCACCATCACAACTGATGAAGTTTCTTGGATGAGAAATAAAACATTTCGTTCTTCTTCCTCAAGGAAAAAATAGTCCGGTTGTCTTTTGAAAAAGCACATTTGAGATTCAGCCTTGTTCTTGTTCTATTTCTTGTGTATTAAATGCTCTCTAGTGTTGAGCTCAGTCCTCCATATAATTATATAGATTTTGGGGATGAAGATGCATCCCAGTAAGCCAGCACTGGAAGACAAGATAGAGAAGATCTCCACAGCCACCATGTACTTCCCTTTGGTGCTCAGGTAAGTAGGGACAAAGGTCAGCCAAACACTACAGAAAACCAACATGCTGAAAGTAATGAACTTGGCTTCATTGAAACTGTCTGGTAACTTCCTGGCTAGGAAGGCCACAGTAAAGCTGAGAAGAGCCAAGAGGCCCATGTAGCCCAAGACACAGTAAAACATGGTGATGGAGCCTTCGTGACATTCCATTATGATTTCTCCATGGAGTGTCTCCATGTCCAAATTGGGAAATGGAGGAGAAGTACCCAGCCAAACAATACAAATACCTACTTGAATGGAGGAACAGAAGCAGACAATAGAATAGGCCAACTTTTGCCCCACCCATTTGTGGAATAGGCTTCCTGGTTTTGAGGCTAGGAATACTACAACGACCGTGATGGTTTTGGCCAAAATAGAAGAAATAGCAACAGTGAAGATGATGCCAAATGTCATTTGGCGGAGGACGCAGGTCGACTTATTTGGCTCTCCAATGAACAGAATTGAACAAAGGAAACAAAGGAGGAGAGAGATAAGGAGAACATAGGTGAGGTTACGATTGTTGGCTTTGACAATAGGACTATCCCTTTGCTTAATGAAGATCGCAAGGACAAGACCTGTAGTAAGAGAGAAAAAAAGACTCAAAGCAGCGAAAGTAATGCCCAAAGATTCTTCGAAAGTCAGAAAGTTCAGTTTCTTAGGAATACATTGTACCCGAGCTTCATTTGGAAAAAGATCCTTGGAGCAACCCTTACAATTTTCCGTGTCTGGAAATAGAAGAAGATAAGATTATTTGGAAAGAACACCAATCATCCTTTGGACTGGAAGCTACTTTATCTTGTGGTGCTTTGGAATTTATTTCATATCCTGTGGTAAACTGTATAGTCCATATTACCATATTGATAGTTATAGTTCATATCACCCCTTGCTCACCCATGCTCCATAGCGGCCCCTGCTGGCTGATGCTCTATAGCAGTGATGGTTAGCCTTTTTGCCATCACGTGCCAACAGCAGGGGGAGCGCAGGGGGGTCATGCGCATGCATGCCCACATCCATAATTAAATGCCCCCATGCCCCGCCCCCCCATGCATGCATGTGTGACCCCCCTATGCTCCCCCTACTTTTGGCACACAACGGCAAAAAGGCTCCAGAGCAGTGGTGGGTTGCTCCCAGTTTGCACTGGTTCACAAGAACCGGTAGTAAAAAATTTTAGTAGTTTGGAGAACCGATAATAACATTGGCTGGCCACGACCCCGAACCGGTCCCCGGCCTGGTTGCTGCTCGCTTACCCCGCCCACCTCATGAGAGGCCTTTTTTAAAAAAAAACTTTTAAAAGCATTTTTTCTTTGGCTGAAAAAATGCTTTTAAAAGTTAAAAAAAAAAGCCTCTGACGATCGTGCACCTCAGCTGGGATCGTCAAAGGCTTCTGAAAGTATTTTCTTCTACAACCTCTTCAGCCGAAGAGATTGTAGGAAAAAAAATCCCTTTAAAAGCGTCTGGCGATCCCAGCAGATTTGCCTGATCATTAGAGACTTCTAAAAGCATTTTTTTCTGCAACCTCTTAAGGTTGTAGAAAAAATGCTTTTAAAAGTTAAAAAAAAAAAGTTGACCACGTCCACCCAGTCACATTACCCCCCCCCAAGACACACTCACAAAATAAGCCACACCCACAGAACCGGTAGTAAAACATTTTAGAACCCACCCCTGCTCCAGAGGCTTTCTTGGAGCCTGGGTAGGGTGAAAACAGCCTTCCTCACCCTCCTGGAAGCTCTCCGGAGGCTGGAAATGACCGGTTTCCCAACTTCCAGTGGGCTTGGAAGGCCTGTTTTTCACTCTCCCCAGGCTCCAGAGGCTTTTTTGGAGCCTGGGGAGGGCAAAAACGGCCTTCCCTATATCCACCCCTGCTGGAGGCTGGAAATGGCTCATTTCCCGACTTCCGGTGGGCCCGGAAAGCCCAAAAATCAGCTGGCCGGTGAGTGAATGTGCGCTGGAGCTGAGCTCTGGCAACACTCGCATGCCCACAGATATGGCTCCGCGTGCCACCTGTGGCACGCATGCCATAAGTTTGCCATCATGGCTCTATAGCATCAATTCCAACCTGCTTATATTCCAAAGTACCTGCTTGCAATGCCTATTCATCTGCAACCCTTAACTGCTGTCTTGTTTTCTTGAAACTGCAGTCATGTTTGGTCCTTTCTTAATGACCCACATGGTTTCTGGGTTACAATAGTAACTGGGACTACTGAGATCAGAATGGGACAACTTGCTGTGGGTAATTCGCTGTGGCCAACTCAGCATGGGACAATTCACCATGGCCAACTTGACCTGGGACAACCCACTGTTGTCAGGGTTCTGATTGATGCCCTAATTAAATCATGAGCCTCGAGCTAAGCTTAAAAAAAATCCAGGTATTTATTAGGAGCTTCATGTCAGCACGTACTGAAGTGAAGCCAGCTCTGACCCTAAGTAATTTAGCCCCAATCATGACCCTGTTTCCCCCCTCCCCCCAGGGTATGTCATCAACCACATTTGCCAACTGAGCAATTTCTTGGGTTGTAGAGGTCATTCCCCTCTGGCTGCTGTGGGTAACCTTGGGATACAGCCCTGAGAGAGATAAGTCTAGAATGTGCATCTGTCTTTGGCTGCTGTGCCGTTTCACTGGTTTCCCATCCCCACTGGCCTATGGCAACTCGAGAGAGGTCAGGGATGCTTTGCGAGTTGACAACAGTAGGAAAATTCAACAATTCAATTCAACTATTTAAAATAATTTTAAAATTATTTTAATTTGTCATTTCCATTTCATTTTGTCACTACCTTTCCATCCTCTCTTTAATGATTCTACTCCAAGATTTCTTTAATCTTAGTATAAGTCTTGTTCTGTAGTGAATTGTCCTGCAGTGAGTTGGCAGAAATGAGTTGGCCATGATGAGGTGGCCCTGATGAATTGTCCTAGACC
Source organism: Pantherophis guttatus (assembly GCF_059756535.1). Taxonomy (NCBI): domain Eukaryota; kingdom Metazoa; phylum Chordata; class Lepidosauria; order Squamata; family Colubridae; genus Pantherophis; species Pantherophis guttatus. The sequence continues at coordinate 15,510,029 of NC_142066.1, forward strand.
CCCTGAGATTACCATTGATAAGTGGTGCAGGTTTTTTTTTTTAATTTGATTTATATGCCGCCCTTCTCCGGAGACTCAGGGCGGCTTACAATGCGTTAAGCAATAGCCTTCATACTTTTTGTATATTTATACAAAGTCATCTTATTGCCCCCACAAACTGGGTCCTCAATTTACCTACCTTAGAAAGGATGGAAGGCTGAGTCAACCTTGAGCCTGGGGAGAATTGAACTCGCAGTAATTGCAGGCAGCTGGATGTTAAATGCTGCCTTAGGAGGCATTAGCCTCCTACGCCACTCAGGCTCCTTATGTTATGTGATATTGTGCTTGTGCTGGGATTGATATGATTTAGTCATATCAATCCCAGTCCCAATTATCATTTCAATGTTAGGACTACCTATACTGACATTCCTTCTTTTCCTATGCCAATTACATGGTCACAAGGATTCCACCATAATGGTCCTATCTGAAATTCTTCATTCTCCTTTTCATGCTACCTTGGTTCTGGATCATGTAATTTTTGATGGATATCCATATCTTGCTTTAGCATGTACAGAAATACAGACACACCAATGGATACTCACATAAAAAGTGCTAATGCACATGTGCATTTAAATAAATTGATTACTGTATTATTACAATTAAAAATAAATATTAAAATGCACTGTAAAATGTGCAGTTATGATAAAATAATGTGGCAGTTTTATTTTTATCTTATTTTTCTTACCCATCTCACTTGAGATCATTCTTTCTGGACATGGAGCACAATCATAGCAGCAAAAATTTTTCCCTTCCTTCTTTGTCTTTCGGTATCCAGGTGGACAAGGGTCATTGCATAAGGAAAGAGGTGGCACCTATTTAAAAATAGGAAGGGGCCATTATTAGAAAGACAGTCTTTGAATTTCCTTTATGGTAAATGAATTCCCAGTATTTAACATTTATAAGCACGTGGATGGACTAGATATTGGGAGAGCAATTGAGGCATATAGGTAGTCATATTTTAGTGATTGGAATTGGTGACTTGATCGTTAAGCAAAGCAGACACTAAGTGAAAAGTCCCATGAGTATGGCTACGCTTATTATTTTATTTCAGGTTTCTTTTGCTTTACAGTATCAGAAGAATGTGAATCTAACAACTGGCTGAGCCCAGACAATGGGGAAGATTTCTGGAACTAGACTAAGTAGAAAGTCAGGTAAAAGGACAAATCTTATAGCCTTCTCCCTACCATTCCATTGCCCTTGGAATAATTGGCAAGAACAGAAGTATTGTTTGTATTTACATTCATTGGGGAGAAAGGGATTGCAAGAGAGTAAGCAGGCACACAATAAGGAATACACATCCATGTATTAATGGTAAACGTGGCTGAGAGGCATCGTGAAGGTCATAAATGCAGGTTTTGCTTGCAAACTTACTTTTTCATCATTGTAACTGCATGTAATTGCAAACAGTCACTATCTGAGGCAACTGCTTAACAAGGACTATGGTCAGAATACTTATGTCCATAGAAAGTTTGTTTTAACTCAAGTCCCTTTAACTTTCACGCACACAATTCAGGAATGAAATATCACATTTTTGCCTTGGCTAGTGCAAAGGATTGCCTGTTCATTGATTTGCTGATTGATTGATTGATTCATATTTATTCATTCATTCACTTAATTTGCACACTGCCACTACCCAATGACTCTGAGTACTTAGCCATATTTGCTTTCTGCAATACAATACAAATGCTAAATAAATAAAAAAAAAAAACTAGCAATAATTAGCCTGCAGAAATGATTCATTTTTTTCAAAGTCACTTTGAAGTGACTTTGGAGAGGTATTCTTACCAGCTCTTATTTAAAACTATATCTCTTATATGCTGATTTGTGACACATGGGAAGTCTAAGCATGTGACACAGGTTATGCATGAATTCTGTCAGTGAAGATCATGCCATTGAGACACCCACCTGAGTGAATTTTTGGTTCCACTGGATTTGGTCCTTCTTAATCATGAAGGTTTTCATTGGGGCGTCTAGCTCCCCAACTTGGACTTTTACATAAGATTTATTTGGGAATGTGACCAAGTTCATAATGTCAAATCCAGCTACTAATTCACCCTGTTGATTGAATGTAATTTCATCTCTAGCACTGTTGTTGAATGAAATCCTCTGCAGAAATGAATGTAGCTAATAAGAGACAGAGTGGGATACGGTATGAAAAGAAGTGAAAAGAGTATTATTAAAGAACTACTATTTCCAATAATTTATCTGGATGGATTAAGATGTCTATTTCCTACCAATAAAAGAGAAAAGTTAAAAAAAAAAACCAGTTACTGATGAGTAGCATTTAGCTTTTTAGGTGCTACTTCTGGAAATGAATCAGTTGTGATGCATATCACTTGATTTCTCTACTATGAGATCTCAATTGTTTAAGGAATGTTAAGATTACCATATAATGAGGAATAGAAAATGAACAGAGGAAAAAAGTCTACATTAATATACATAAGCATAATTCTATTTTGTTCCTCTAAACCCCAAACTCATGGAATTACACTTCTAACTTTCCTACATTTAGAATGGCAAAAGGATGGGAATTTCTAATCATATGTAAAAAAAAATTCTGGGTTTAGATAGGGCTGGGTTCTTTCCTATCTTCCTGTCTAACCAGGAAGATTATTCTGTATGAATTCTGATTGTTTTCCCCCAAGTAAGTTCTTTCAAACCACTCTACCAAAATAAGACTGCTGAAGTGTAGCAAATAAACACGGGATAACATGCTTAGTGCTTTCAATACTATACAGGTAGTCCTTAGGTCATAACTATTTGTTCAATGACTGTTCAAAAGTGTTTAATAGGGGGGGGGACTGATGACAGATCCTTGGAGTCCCAACCATTTCAGCATCTCTGTGATGACATTATCATGATGTGGCTTCTTGGTGCTCAGCTTGCGATCATAATGTTACAGTGAGTGTTCTGTCCCAGAGCACAGATCCCAAAGAACTTCGGATCCCAAAGAACACAGCACACACAAACTCTATACAAAGCTTATTTTACCCAAATAACTCAGTCTTCAACCAAAGGCTGTTAATAAACTGTCTTAACAGCCTACCAGAATTCTAAGATAAGGTAATCACTGTCTTACTAGAGTTGGCAAAAAGCCCAGAAGCAATTCTGCAGAGAATCCAGACGCGAAGGAGAGTGAACTAAAGTTGTTCCCTACAGTTTGCTGCAAGCGGTGTTCCTCCTTAAATAGGCTAAGGGAGTGGCCAATTAGCCCCAAGCCTTACTCTCGAGGAGACCTCCTCCTGAGGAACCACTCCTGCCTTTGGGCAGCTCGCGCGCCCGTGCATTGAGAAGAGGCTTCTCCTCTTCGTCCTCTTCACTTAAAGGAGCTTCTGGAGGTTCTGACTGAATCCCTGCCTCTGGTACCACATCTTCTCCAGCCTCCTCACTGTCCAACTCGAGCGCCAGCTGCACAGGCTGCTGACGCAGCACCACTCCAGCCTCGTCATTGTCAGAATCAGCTACAATCTGCACAGGCTGCTGACGGGCCACAACAGTGAGTTACAAGGGCATACAAAACCTTTGCCAGACCAATTCTCGAATACAGCTCATCTGCCTGGAATCCATACTGTATATCAGACATTAATACAATTGAGTGGGTCCAGAGGTATTTCATCAGAAAAGTACTCCACTCCTTTACTCACAATAGAATCCATTATGCTACCAGGCTTGAAATTTTGGGCTTGGATAATCTGGAACTGTGCCGCTTGCTGTCTGATCTAAGCATAGTACAGAAAATTGTCTGCTACAACATCTTACTTGTTAACAACTTCTTCAGCTTCAAGCTCAATAATACACAGGCAAACAATCGATACAAACTCAAGGTAAACCGTGCCAAACTCAATTGCAGAAAATACAACTTCAGCAACAGAGTGGTCAACGCCTGGAATGCTTTACCCGACTTGATTGTTACATCCTCAAAACCTCACAGCTTCAACCTTAAACTGTCTACCTTGGACCTCACCCCATTCCTAAGAGGTTTGTAAATAAGGCATGCATAAGCACACCAGCCTGCCTACCATCCTTCTCCTACTGTCCCCATTTATTTGTATTCATTTCTTTTGTTCATGTCCATGTTCATATGCATACCTGCAATCTTGTACATGTTTGACAAACTAAAAATAAATAAATAAATAAATAACATGTGATCATGATTTCTGTCATTCCCTACTGGTTTCCAAGCAAGCAGATCAATGGGGAAGCCAGCAGGAATTTAGAAGTTGCAATCATGCGAGGGCCTGGCTTTACAACATGCTTAGTCTTCATTTTAATGATGGCAACTAGAACTGCCAGAATTGCTGTCGTTGAGCAATAAAATCATGTGATATTTGGTTTATGACAATGTCCCATTGTGGCAAGGCCTTGGTTCATTTGTCAATATAACCTGACAAATAGCTGTAATCTTTGAACAAACTATTGTAATTAACTAAGAAGAGTTGCAATGAGAAATTTGATATTGTACTATTCTATTATATTGATGGAGAGAATTCCAGGCAAATTTCATAAACTTTACCTTCCAGGGGTATATATTCTGGAATGACTCCTTGGCTTCTTCCCGCCTAACTCTGTGCTTCAAACTAGATGTATGAGCAGCATGTAAAGAATGTGCCAAAGCATGAACCGCATTGTAAATGCTGTAGCTGTGGCCAGTTATGCTCATTTCAAAATAAAATGCAGAGAGATCTTCCAGCCTCTCATCCCCAGTGCATGCCTCATCGATGTTTCTCGCTTGGTCAGAATTAGGATCATAGCAGTCAAAAGCTTGCTCCCAGAAATGTTTGATAAAGCCGTTTCCCTTTGCATTAGCAAGCTTGATCTTTTGAAGAAATTTTTGGAAGCCCAAAATCTGTTTGGAGTGAATTGCAAAGGAAAGAGCCCCATGGAACATCTGGATATTAAGTCCTTTGTGCACAGTATGCAATGTGAAATCTATCTGCGCAGTTGTGATCCATAATTTTCCTGTAGAGATTTTCTCTTTATGTTCGGAATCGGTTGGAAAGAGACTTGTGGCTACTGCAATAGATGCTACCCATATAAAGGCTATAGTTTCCCCATATACAATGACTGCATTGGCTTTTTTCTCTGTAAATATGTGAATATGTCTCACTATTTGGTCCACCATTTGGAGAAAGTCACCAAAATGCATAATTTTGTCAAGTCTCTCGGCAAACTCTAAACAGATTTTATTCTGCAAAAGCTTTTGCTCCAGAGACCTTGAGAAATGTTCTCCAGCTTCATCGTCTATGGTGATGAGTCCTACCCATTTCCACCTGAAATGTAGAAGGAGCTGGATTAAACCCTCATACTGAAGGACTTCATTTGGCACCATACGATAGAAGGAAGGGAAATGTGATTCGGTAGTGACTTTAGATTCAAATGACCCATAAGAAATCTAGGGGAAGAAAAGAATGAAACATGAGAATGAGAAAGGAACACAATGGGAATAGTTAGATTTATTTTATATACTTTAAACTTTAAAGGAGAGAGAAGTGGAGGAGCCTCTTCTCAATGTTTGAGCACGCAGGGCTGCCAAAAGGTAGGAGTGGCTACTCAGGAGGAGGAGGTCTCCTCGAGAGTAAGGCTTGAGGATAATTGGCCACTCCCTTAGCCTATTTAAGTCACACGCCTTTAGTAAGTTTCTTGCTGGAAACAACTTGTAATTATCAGAGCATTTTTGGAAAAGTCTTATCGTATCTTGTTTTCTGGACTGGTTGTCAACCTTTGCCGGACTTTGGTTTATTCTTGCTACTTAATAAATTTGATAAGGACCGTTGGTGTGTGTCAATATCCTCGGGAATCTGGAGCTGGGGCAGAACATTAGGTTAGAAAATCAGGAGACTGTGAATTCTAGTTCTGCTTGAGATATAAAGCCAGTTGGGTGATCTCAGGCCCGTCACTCTCTCTCAGCCCTAGGAAGCAGGCAATGGCAAACCATTTTTGAAATCTTGTCAGGGAAACTGTAGGATCTTCTCAAGGAAGTCATCAGAGGTCAAGACTGACTTGAAGGCGCGCGCGCGCACACACACACACACAGCCAAGAACAAAAAAAACAAGAAATCCTTTATTGCAACTTTTTGTATTCCTCTTTATTAAGGAACCATTTTCATTTTATTTGCCCCACTGAAATCAAGTAAAAAAGCAGATCTTTTTCGAATTCTAATTTCCCCTCTTATTATTATATAAGACTGTGTATTCTATTAATTAGAATTTGCATGAAATAAATAATGAAAGATTATAATTCAATATGAATGTGTATGTTTGCTAAATATAATAAATATGATTAAAAATATTTTATTTGTATTAAAATGTATGACAGGTGGAATATGGTGATTGACATAAAAATAACATACTTGAAATAATGAAGGAGTATAAGTTGAACAAGCAAATAATGGAAGATTTTAATTTAACATAAATGTTTGTATTTTTATTAGAATTATATAAGCTTGCTAAATGTAATAAATCTGATTAATAATATTCTATTTGTATTAAAAGATATGACACTTGGAATAGGGTGATTGGCATAAAAATGACACATTGAAATATTGAATAACTAAATAATGAAAGATTATAATTTAATAAAAATATGTATATTATTAATAGAATTATATAAACTTGTTAAATGAAACAAACACAATTAATACTATTTTATTTGTATCAAAATGTATGACATTCAGGCGCCACACTGTTGAGGCATTGATATGTTTGTAAAAAATAAAAAATGAAAAACTTTTTTAAGAAAGCAGATCTTTTTCTTCTACATCTATGTAAAATTTTGATTTAAGAGCATAGACAATGTATTTTTCCCCTCACATATATCAAGAGTAAATTATTTTTTCTATTTAGTTGAAACCCAGATGATTTGTTACTGAAAGTAGTATTCAGATTTAATCATCTATGGATGATGTCCACTGGAACCAAGTTAATTATGACTTCTTACAAAAATAAAAAAGTCTATATTACAACCACATTTTCTGGATATAACTATATCCTTAATACAGTAGTGGCCAAAATTGTGGAAACCGTTTGGGGAAAGTGTATTTTCTAAAACTAGCTAATAACACCACTTTTTTTTGGAGTAGTACCATAAAATTATATATCAATGGAAAGATAATTTAATCAAGAATGTAATGCAATAACTTTTAGGAAGGATTTGCTATTAGAATAGCAGTTGCAGTATAAAGAAGAAAAGTGAAACACATAGAAAAAATTATCACCATAGAAAAAACGAGATAAACAAAAATGATCATCATGTCAGTTAATACTTAGTTGGGTAACCTTTAGCATGAATTATGGCCTTACAATGTCTTCCCATGGAGTGAACCAAGTCTTTTAGTTCTGCAGCTGTTCTAATGTGAAACCATGATGGAATGATTGCTTCTATTAACTGGGTTTTATTGCTGGGTCGCTTCTGACTAACAAGTTTCTTTAGTCGGCTCCATAGATTTTCAATTGGGTTAAAGTCTGGGCTATTCCCAGACCATTCCAGCAGTGGAATATGGTTTTCATGAAACTCCCCAAAAACCCTCAAAAATACACTTTTCCCCAAAGATTTCCACAATTTCCACAATAAGTGAAATAATACTGGAATTCCACATTTTATTCTGGCTTTTGTATTTTTTATTCATTTATGCATCTTATTTTAAATCATTGGGATGATTATAAGAAGCAGCAAACAGAGGGAATGATCTATGATTGATACTTCAACTGATACATTAGATCCTACCTGCGGAATTTTATAAAGGTGAAAAATATCTGCCATGCATGAAGATGTATCAGAACTCAATCCTCCAATGATCCCTACAACTTTTCTTTTAGTTTGACATATGTAATTGGGGACAATCGTATGGAATTTGAAGAGCAGATCCAGGCAACTTTGATAGGTCATCTTTGATTCAGAGTAGCTGTCATAGATGTGGAATCCAAGAGTAACATTTGGCAAGATCTGTTGATTCTCATTGATCTCATTAATGGCAAACACTAAGGCCAAGACGTGTTGGTAGAACTTTGTCACCACGCTGAAAATAAAGCAACCTGCCTTCATAAAATAGTTCTATCACATTTTATCTCTCTGAATGCGATGGGAAAAGCCCAGCCTAACAAAGAAAGTTTTGTGGCATTTTTATTGGACTAAGGGATTTCCCTTTAAGATTACATTTCCCGGAATCCATATAGACTTCTACATTTTAATGAAGTACTAGACATTTTATTCTCCTTTGGTGCTCTTTGAGGTTGGTGCCTTTTTGCAAATGTTTCATTACCCAAACTAAATAATATCATCAGTGCTGGTCCGGGATAAGGGCTACAACTAATGATGTTACTGTCAGGTTTCGATACTATCTCAAAACTATCTCTAGTTTGGGTAATGAAACATCTGTACGAAAACAACCAAGCTCAGAGAGCACCAAAGACCCCTCTTTCAATACTGAGCTGCAAATGTTCTCCTTTGTTGCTATTTTATTTTCCATTCGTCATATGAATTTAATTTTAGATGCTGTCGCTAAAGAAAAAATGTAATTAATTAGGAACAAATGGAGAGCAAGAGAATGAAACTGATCAACTGCATACATTCTATTTAAGAAGCCTGGATAAGCTGGAAAAGAGGAGATGACATCAATCTTTAAAGATGTAAATTTGTCTTGTTAGAAGAGAGCACTTGCCTTCATGCACATGCAAAAAAAGAGATTGCCTCTGTGTTAACATTTTCCCTTAAAAATTGAGATTTTCTGTTCAGTCTCTGGTTCAGTCGCTAAATGTTGTAAATCAATCAGTCAATCTGTCCGTCTACTCATCTATCCATCTATCCATCTCATCTATCCATCCATCCAGGGGTAGTATTCACTTACCTTCCCTACCGGTTTGCAAATGTGAACCAGTCCTAACTGGCTGAATACCAGCTCTGCATCCACCCACCCACCCACCCATCTATCTATCTATCTATCTATCTATCTATCTATCTATCTATCTCTAATCTATCTCTAAATAAAGATAAAATAGAACTGAGGTCTCCTTGGTGCTCTCTGAGTTTAGACTCCGAGATACAAATATTCTCCATTTAGTGGTATGATAGGACTATCTACAACAGGGCTGTCAAACTAATGGCCGGCGGGCCAGATACGCTATGTGTTGGCCACGCCCACACCCAGTTTAGCAAAGGGGGAAAATACATCATGTGACGATGCCATGAGTTTGACACCCTGATGTACAAGAGATACAAATATTCTCATTTAGTTTTATGATAGAACTATCTACACGATACTGTAACTAGAAATTTTAATTAAGAGGAACCATTTGATTAAAACCAAAACTAATAGTATATATTAGGGGAGGAAACAAATACTTACAGTGAAATTTGAATTGACTCCCGAGAAGGGTACTGGGTGAAAGAAAATTTAGGGAACAGATAATGAACATGTGACACCATTCCACCAATGAGGAGCTCCCCTGCCTGGTACCATTCATGCTGAATACGAAGGCCATCAGTTCTAGTGCATTTAATTGTTTGTGCTTTGATTGCTCTTTGGGACAGCAGCATGATTACAATCTTCATCAACCATTGGGCAAAAATTCTACCAAATCTTGTATCTTTCAAACTATGAGGAAGCACCATTTCTGGTATCTCTGGATCTTATATTAAGATAAGCTGGCTTTAAGCTTTAGCAAAGCATTTTCTTTGGCCAAAACGCTTCTTAAAAGACTCACTACATAAAGAGACTGAAAGGATCAAAGTCCCTGACAACTATTCTGCCCAACTGTAACCGTTCTTTATCTCCATTGAAAACTTCATTGCTGGATGTTTTGTTCAGTTAAAAGCCACTAGAGTTTTGATGTGGTAAACTAATTACAGTATTTTTGACAACTGAAGGGAAATTAAGGTGTGATGTCTTTCATGCTTAAGTAAACATGTTGATTGATAGAACATTCAAAGGAACTTATTTTGCTTACAGAATTATTGCAACCATGCCAACATTCCAGAATGAACTATAGTAATATCTTGGATGGGTAGAACGACAGGTTTTTTCTGGATCAGGGTGCCTAAGGGTTGGCTTCTTGGCAAACAAGGTCTTTAACTTATCGAATGCCCGTTGGCACTCTAAAGTCCAGTTTAGGGGTTGGCTAAGCCATGGTTATTGCAGACCCGCTCCCCCCCATCTTCAATAGTTCCATAATGGGCAGGCGATTTCAGTAAAGGGGGGGGGATGAACTGTCGATAGAAGTTTGCAAACCCAAAGAAATTATGATAGCCTGGGGTAGAAATTTTGGTTATCCAATTGAGCTTGAAAAATGGCAACAACTATGGGAAAGGAATTATAAATTAACAATGTCCACAGCATATAAGGAAAATCAATATAAAATGTTTTATAGATGGCATATGCCACCAGAGAAGTTAGCAAAAATGTTTAAAGATAAATCAGATAAGTGCTAGAAATGTCATCAAACACCAAGATCTTATTATCATATGTGGTGGACTTGTCCCGAAGCAAAAAATTACTGGTACAAGATAAAAATCTGGCTGGAAGAAATGATACAACAATGTATTAAATTTAAACCAGAGTTGTTCCTACTGGGTATCTTTCCAGAAAAAATTAGTAAGGAAAATGTATATTTGATTATACATGTAATAACAGCTGCAAATGTTTGTTTGTCTTAAAAAAAAATTACCAAAAAAAGAAGAAGAAGAAGAAGTTTGTGAACCCCAGGAAGCTCTGAAGCTCCTTTCTGGTGCGTGGGGTCTGCCAGTCTAGGACCACTTTGACTTTGGCTGGATCCACCTCCACCCCCTCATTTGACACTCAGTAGCCCAGGTAGTCCAGGCGGGTCTTATGGAATTCACATTTTGACAGCTTTGCATACAGTTAAGCCATGAGGAGTTTTTTCAGGACCTGGTGCACCAGTTTGATGTGATCTTCTAGGGCAGTGATGGTGAACTTTTTAGGCACCGAGTTCCAAAAAGGGAGTGCGCGCATCAGGGCTGCAACCCAGAAGAGGAGCTGCCCAGGGTGCATGCGTGCACCCAAAAATGAACTTCCAGTTTCAGCTACTGAACTTCTGGTTTCAGCCAGCTACTCTTCTAGGTTTCTGACACACATGCACACACGACGATCAGCTGGCCAGCACACATGCTCACACAGGAAAATGGAAGACCAGCTCTTCTAGTTCCCAGCACTGCCGCATGCAAAAAGATCAGCTGATTGTCATGTGCGCATGTCCGTCAGAAACCTGGAAGACACCATGTGTACCAGGCGATATGGCTCCGAGTGCCACTTCAGGAATGTGTGCCATAGGTTCGCCATAATGGTTCTAGGGTTTCGGTGAAGATCAAAATGTTAACCAAGTATATGAGGACTCCTTTGTATAGGTGCTCATGCAGCACCTCATTTATTAATTGCATGAAGACTGTGGGGGGTCCCCTGTAGTCTGAAAGGCATTACCTTGAATTGAAAGTTGCCTAAAGGGCAGTTAAAGGCAGTCTTCCATTCATCACCTTCTTTGATTCACACTCAATAGTATGCCTCCCACAGGTCTAGCTTGGTGAACATCTTTCCTTTTGTCAGGTGGGTGTTGTGGTTCACCAGAAGCCTGTGGAGCTGGCACTGGAGTCAGACAGAGATGCAGCTGAGGAAGTACATGGGCCAGTCCTGGAGGCTGGGGAAGGCCTGGATGAGGGCTCTGCGTCAGAGGCAGAGATGGGGCCAGGACCAACGGGGAGTGATATGTGGACTCTGGAGCCTCCAGAGGCTGACAATGGCAGGGGAATAGGAGGAGCCTGTTCCTAGTGCATGTATGAGAAGTGCTGCCAGAAAGCAAGAGCAGCTATAGCAAAGAGGATGATTCAGGAGTAGGGCCAAGAGATGATTGGCCCCTCCCATAAGGCTTAAAAGACCGCAATGGCTCTTGGGCTCTTTGTAGGAAAACAACGTTGATAGTCTTGCTACACTTATTTCTTGTCGGCATCTTCTGCTTTTGAACTTTTGCCAAGAGAAGCCTTGGGCAGTTTGCCCAATTATACCAAGATTGGTGATTAGACTGAAGAATTTGTGTTATGAAGAGTTTGTTTTAATTTAGTTTGGACTATGCTGAGAATGAGTTAATTCACAGCTGTTCTAATAAAGTCTGTTTGTTTTGGAACTGTTTGCATCGATTACTACTTACTTGGGCCTGGGTCACAATAGTGGGCTAGCATGTCCTTCATGAGGAGCAGGGGATAGCTGTTTTCCACACACACTGCATTAATTCCTCTATAGCAATATCTCAATTCCAAATGTTCCAGAAAAAGACTGAATTTTGTCAAATGGACAAATTACCAGAGGAAAATATGGTAGACTGCCCCAGAAATGAAGAAGTTTGGGAGATCAGGAAGATGTCATGGATACATGCCTATGGTTACCTTATAGGTAATAGCTACCAGACCTTCAGTGTCCCTTTCCAACTCTGTTGTTCTGTCATACTGTTATTAAAAAGTCCATGCAAGCTTTTGGAAACACTATGGAGGTATTTTGTGTTTCAGTACCTACCCTATAATTTTTGGATGTCCAATTAAAGCACCAACTGGATATGACCCCACTTAGCATCGAAGTACAGAAAAGGTCAGCAGGATCTTGTCAGGTTTTTAAAAAGGTTTTTATTGCCTTTTGTTATTCAAGTAATATTACCTGCCAAGGTTTTATATTCCTCCATGTTCCAATGGTCTGTGGTTGACTCTGGTTGAGTACATTGCATGTAAGGTATGAGCCAATGCATAGACAGCATTATAGATACTATGACTAAGCATGCTCATTTCAAAGTATGGTGCAGGAAGATCCTTTAAGGTTTTCTTTCTATTACATGGTAGAAAGGCGAGACTTAACACATTGATTTTGAAAAGGAAACAGTTGAATGCTTGTGACCAGAATTCATGGATAAAACCATCTTTTTCTTCCCAAAAGGGATTGACAGTCTCAAGAAATTGTTGAAAACCTTGAATTTGCATTGCGTGAATGTTGAAAGAAAGAGCTCCATGGAAGATTTGGGGTTTAACATCAATAATCTTTTGAAAGTGAAATAAAGTGAAATCAATTTGGGCTGTAGTAACCCATACCCTTTTTGGACTGTCCTTCTCCTTTTCCCATGGGAATATATATTGCATGGTCTGAGTTGTTTGTATAGCGACTGCCAACCAAATAATGGATGCAGTTTCTCCATGAACAAGGACAACTTTAGCTGTACTTAGCATAAAATTCTTCAAAATGTCCATTCTCTCAAAGATCATTGTACCTATTTCATCAAAAAAATAGATATGTTTTGTCAACCTTTCTGAGAAAGCTGGACAGATTCCTTTCTGTAGAAGCATTTGCTCAACTGTCCATAAGAAATATGTTCCACTCTCATCATCTGTAGCCATGAGTCCAAGCCATCTCCATTGGAAATACAGAAGCAATTGGACAAGTCCTTGGTACTGAAGTAATTCACTGGGAACCATACGGAGAAAAGGAGCAGAATGGATCCAATCATTGGATGCTGGTTGAAATGAGCCATATGAAATCTAAAAAGAAAAAAGAAAAAAAGTGAAAATTTCAGAGTTCAAACAGGGATTCTAGGTCCCCACCACCACCTCAGGTGTCATTGCTTTATTGGTTGATTTAAGCACATATTTTCTTATCCAGAAATGCCAGTACAAGCCTGTCAATGAAGACTCTCAGTTATCTGGACAAAAGTGTCTGAAGGTTGAATCATGACAACTGGACATTTTTATTGAGTAAGGGTAAAGGTAAAGGTTCCCCTCGCACATATGTGCTAGTCGTTCCCGACTCTAGGGTTCGGTGCTCATCTCCGTTTCAAAGCCGAAGAGCCAGCACTGTCCAAAGATGTCTCCATGGTCATGTGGCCGGAATGACTAAATACCAAAGGTGCACGGAATGCTGTTACCTTCCCACCAAAGGTGGTCCCTATTTTTCTACTTGCATTTTTTTACATGTTTTCAAACTGCTAGGTTGGCGGAAGCTGGGACAAGTAACGGGAGCTCACCCCGTTACGCAGCACTAGGGATTTTGAACCACTGAACTGCTGACCTTTCGATCGACAAGCTCAGTGTCTTAGCCACTGAGCCCTTTATTGATTAGCTAGAGTCATTTTGATACTCATCCAGTTGTTTGCCCTTGCTTTCTTTATCCAGAAAATAGATATATTTTGTCAATCTTTCTGAGAAAGTTCGACAGATTCCTTTCTGTTGAAGCATTTGCTCAACTGTCTGTAAAAAATAAGTTCCACTCTCATCATTCTCAACTTTCTTTTTTCAGCAAGCCGGGCTGGCTTAACATATTTTTAAAATATTTTTAATTGGTTTGTTATTTTAAATTAATATATATCCTTTTAATTGTTTTTAATGTTTTTAATGTTTAATTGTATGTTTTTATCTGGCTGTACACCGCCCTGAGTCCCTCGGGAGAAGGTGCGGTATATAAATTTGAAATAAAATAAAAAATAAAATAAAATCATCTATAGCCATGAGTCCTATCCACCTCCATTGGAAATACAGAAGTAATTGGGCAAGTCCTTGGTACTGAAGTAATTCTACTGATAACCATGTGTTGAAAAGGAGAAAAACTGACCTGATCATTGGTTGTTGTTAGTCGCGAAGTCATGTCCGACCCATTGCGTCCCCGTGGACAATGTTCCTCCAGGCCTTCCTGTCCTTTACCATCCCCCATAGTCCATTTAAGCTCACACCGACTGCTTCAATGACTCCATCCAGCCACTTCATTCTCTGTCGTCCCCTTCTTCTTTTGCCCTCAGTCGTTCCCAGCATTAGGCTCTTCTCCAGTGATCATTGGATGCTGGTTTAAATGAGCCATATGAAATCTTCTCAAAAGTTAAAAAAAAAATGAAAATATTGGAGTTCAAAGAAGGATTCTAGTTTGTTATTTCTCATGAATCATTGGTTCATTGATTGATTTAAGCATGTCTTTCCTTATCCAGAAATGTTAATGAAGTGGCATATACAGAAGAGTAAAATGTTATCAAAAAGGATTTAATAATAATAATAATAATAATAATAATAATAATAATAATAATAATAATAATAATAATAATAATAATAATTTTATTTCTATACCGCCCTTCTCCCGAAGGACTCAGGGCGGTGTACAGCCTATTTAAAAACACAGACAAAACAATAATATAAAATTTAAAATAATTAAATAAGTGGCTCAAATTTAAAACCCCAATAAATTTAAATACCCCAATTTAAAACTATTGTGTTGATTGTCCGGCCTGGCGGAACAACAGGGTCTTCAATGCGCAGCGAAACACCTGGAGGTCGGAGATCTTACGAATTTCCGGGGGCAGTTCGTTCCACAGGGCTGGGGCTCCCACAGAGAAGGCCCTCCCCCTGGGCGTCGCCAGCCGACATAACTTGGCTGATGGCACCCTGAGGAGACCCTCTCTGTGGGAACGAACTGGTCGGTGGGAGGCTATTGGTGGCAGAAGACGGTCTCGGAGGTACCCGGGTCCTATGCCATGGAGTGCTTTAAAGGTGGTAACCAACACCTTGAATCGCATCCGGAAGACCACCGGGAGCCAGTGCAGCTCGCGCAGGAGGGGTGTCACATGGGCATAACGGGTTGCGCCCATAACCACCCGCGCGGCCGCATTCTGGACCAGTTGGAGCCTCCGAGTGCTCTTCAAGGGGAGCCCCATGTAGAGAGCATTACAATAGTCCAACCGGGAAGTAACAAGGGCATGAGTGACCGTGCGCAGGGCGTCCCGATCCAGAAAGGGCTGCAACTGGTGAATCAGGCGAACTTGATAAAAGGCCCCCCTGGCCACGGCCGTCATATGCTCTTCTAAAGACAGTCGCGCGTCCAGGAGGACACCCAGATTGCGAGCCCTCTCCGTGGGGGGCAAAGATTCACCCCCAATAGTCAGCGATGGCACCTGCTGACTATATCGGGGCACCAGAAGCCACAGCCACTCGGTCTTGGAGGGGTTGGGTCTGAGCCTGTTCTTCCCCATCCAGACCCGCACGGCCTCCAGGCAGCGGGACATCACATCAAGGGCATCGTTGGGGTGGTCTGGGGTGGAGAAACAAAGAAGATGGGAAGGTGATCTGATTAACTGAACTAAACACTGAATAAACAGATATAGCTGTAATTGGTGACAACAATAACAGTAATTTATTGTAATTTTTATGTTTAATTTTTATCTGAAAAGTTTCCAAATACAAACGTTATTTAAAGAACAGTTCCTTGCCCCTTGGTGAATAATTCCAAAATATATTCACCAAGGGGCAAGGAACTGTTCTTTAAATAACGTTTGTATTTGGAAACTTTTCAGATAAAAATTAAACATAAAAATTAAATTAAACAACAGAAGAACAAAAAAGACATAAAAATGAAGTAGTATATTAAAAGTTTCATATTTTATGTTTTCACATGTAGCAGTTTTAGCAGTTAAAGCAGTAATTTGAAAAGAATAACTTTCTAAAATTGTACACGGATAGTATAAATTTTGACATATCTGCTACATCTGAAACTGAACTGAAGAAAAAACTGAAATGTCAGATTGGCATAAGTATTCAGACCCTTCTCTTAATATTTTGTTCAAGCACCTCTAGCACCAATTACAGCCTCGAGTAGTAATTATCTACAATTATCTATAGACTTTTAGCTATGCAATTTGGGATGAACACCCTTCGAATGGTGTGGGAGTATGAATGGATTTCCAGAAAAATTGCAGACTACAGGAACCATTAGCACTACTCAGGTGACCCTGAGGACACAGATAAACCTCCAAGTGCCTCAATTACTGTCTAAAAGGATGCAAATGATCAGCTGTCTGTAAGGAATATAAATCCTTCCATTCCCCACCATCCAGTCAGAGCTGAAGCAGTTTCTTGGATGAGAAGTGAAATGTCTTCAAAGAAAAAAAACAAGACAGTCCAACTGCCTCTTGAACAAGGATCTTTGGTACAGCCTCGATCTTTTTGTGTATGACACAACAAGCTTTGCACACCTGGATTGGGGCATTTTTCTGCCATTCTTCCTTGCAAATCTTCACAAGCTCAGTCAGGTTGGATGGTGACCATTGGTGGACAGTCATTTTCAGGTCCCTCCAGAAATGTTCAATAAAAGGAACTGAACTGAACACACTCAAAACCATAGAAGTGGTGGTGGATTTAGGAGAAACCCTCCCATACTACCACCTCTTACAATACTAGACAACACAGTATCAACAGTAGAGACCTTCAAATTTCTAGGTTCTGCCATATCTCAAGACTTAAAATGGACACCTAACATCAAAAACATCATCAAAAAAGCACAACAAAGAATGTTCTTCCTACGCCAACTCAGAAAGCTCAAACTGCCCATGGAGCTGCTGATACAGTTCTACAGAGGAATTATTGAGTCTGTCATCTGCACCTCTATAACTGTCTGCATTACTATTAATCTTCTCATCGTCCTATCTCCTCCCACTTATGACTATATGACTGTAACCTTGTTGCTGGTATCCTTACGATTTATATTGACTGTTTTCTAATATGATTTGATTGCTTATTTGTTCCCTATGACTTTCATTAAGTGTTGTACCTTATGATTCTTGATGAATGTATCTTTTCTTTTATGTACACTGAGAGCGTATGCACCAAGACAAATTTCTTGTGTGTCCAAGCACACCTGGCCAATAAAGAATTCTATTCTATTCTATTCTATTCTATTCTATTCTATTCTATTCTATTCTATTCTATTCTATTCTATTCTATTCTATTCTATTGTTCAAATCAAGGCTCTGGCTGGGCTACTCTAGGACAGCGGTGTCAAATTCAAGGCCTGCGGGCCAGATCTGGCTGCAGGGTGCTTAGATCTGACCAGCAGGGCCTCCCTGGTAACAGCAAAGGACTAGCCCATGGTGCCTCTGCCAGTGAAAACAGAGCTCAGGAGAACTGCATGCTCATTTCCTGAGCTCTGTTTTCAGCTGAAACAGCCCCCTGCAGCACTCTGCCAGCAAAAGTGGAGCTTGGGGGAGGGGCATGCACCCCTTGAGTTCCGTTTTTGCTGACAGAGTGCTAAGAAACTACTAGGAAAAGTAGCAGTTGATCACAAGGCAAGGAGGCACTGAGAAATGTTTCCCCGTTTGCATTTAAGCATCCAAGAAGAGACAAAAAAGGAGAAAGGGAAAGAGCAAAAAGAAAGAAAAAGAAGGAAAGATGGGAAGGAGGAAGAAAGAAGGGAGAATGAAGAGGGAGGGAAAAAGAAGACAAAGAAAGGAAGGAAGGGATGGATGGATGGAGGGAGGGAGGAAGGAGAATATAATGAGAGGGAGGGAGGGAGGGTCTGAGGGAAATCTGCATTAGCACTTGGCCATCAGCAGCCCTGCTGTTGTGGCCTGCCAATGGCCTGCACGGATTGTTGCTGATCCCGATGACGAGGAGGTTGGTGTGGTGCTGTGCCAGCAGCCTGTGCAGCCGGCGCTTGAGTCGGACAGCGAGGAGGCTGAAGAAAATGTGGTGCCAGAGGCAGGGATTCAGTCAGGGCCTTCAGAACCTCCAGAGGCTCCTTTAAGTGAAGAGGATGAAGAGGAGGAGCCTCTTCTCAATACACGGGCATGCAGAGCTGCCAAAAGGCAGGAGTGGTTCCTCAGGAGGAGGTCTTCTCGAGGTAAGGCTCTCGAGAAGACCAATTGGGGCTAATTGGCCACGCCCTTTAAGAAAGAACGCAGCTTGTAACAAGCTGCAGGAAACAACTTTAGTTCGCTAATCATTGTATTGGGATTTCTCTGCAACCTTGTTTCTGGGCTTTCTGCCAGCTCCAGTAAAACTCTGATTATCTTATCTGTGGAATTCTGGCAGGCTGTTAAGAACACTTATTAACAGCCGGCATTTGCTAAAACTGTGTTATTTGAGTAAACTAAGTTTTGTTCAGAGTTTGTGTGTGCTGTGTTCTTTGTGATCCATAGCTGGAGCAGAACACCTGCTGCCTTTTTGGCATTCCCTTGTCTCCTCCTCCTGACTTCTCCTGGTGGTCTCTCATCCTATCACTGATGATGCTTTGGTTACAAAGCTGGGTCTCCTTGCATGGAGAGGGAGTGGGCTACACACTTTGCCCTCCCACACACCCCATGTGCAACCTGGCCAAGGAGAGTGAGAATATCAGAAGCAGCCTTGAGGAGAAGGTAAGCACAGCCAGACACCACCTTGGCAAAGTGGGGCTATGCTGGGCTGGGCTATGGGGTGCCAGTGCCCTGGGAGATCAAGGGCTGGACCAGGAGTTTGCCTTTCATTGCCTAGGGTTCTGGACATGCTGCGCCACTATCTGGGAGTCCTCTGCATGGCCTGAGAGGGATGGCAAGGCTCCTCTGGAGGACAAGGGTTTGGCGCTGTGCCTGGTCTCACCTTCCCCTGCTGGAGACAATGGATCACCCCCAGCCCCGCCTGGGCCACCACAGGTGTCCTCGACACAAGTGACATTGAGCTGGCCACACACACCCTGGCCACACACCCCATGCCTTCCCAAGGGTCAAACACAACCCTGCTGTGGCCCTCAATGATATTGAGTTTGACACCCCTGCAATTATCCCTAAACTACTTCTGTGTTGTCTTGGCTTGATCATTATTTTGTTGAAAAGTGAACCTTTGGCCCAGTCTGAGGTCTTGAGTGATGTGGAACAGGTTTTCATTGAGGATATTCCTGAACTTTGCTTCATTCAAATTTCCCTCAATCCTGACCAGTCTCCCAGTCCTTGCTGCTGAAAAATACCCCCACCGCATGACGCTGCCACCACCATATTTCACTATTGGGATGATATTGGGCAGGCGATGAGTGGTGCCTGGTTTCCTCCAGATATAACAGTTAGAATTGAGTCCAAAGAGTTCAATCTTGGTTTCATCAGACCAGAGAATCTTGTTCCTAAACATCTGAGAGTTATTCAGGTGTTTTTTTAAAAACTCCAAGTGGCCTTTCATATGTTTCACGCTGAGGAGAGGCTTCTATCTAGCTACTCTGCCATAATGCCCAGATCAGTGGAGGACTGCAGTGATAGTTATTCTTCTGGAACTCTGTCCCATCTCCACACAGGATCTCTGGAGCTCAGTCAGAGAGACCATTGGATTCTTGATCACACCTCTCTTACTTTCCTGATTACTCAGTTTGACCAGGTAACCAGCTCTTGGAAGAGGCCTGGTTGTGCCAAACTTATTCCATTTGAGAATCATGGAGTCCATTGTACACTTAGGAATCTTCAGTGCAACAGAAATATCATTGTACTGGGCAGGAGGCAGCAGGTGCATGCATTGCTTTGGTCCAGCCCACACCATCCCGGCAGGCACACATGTGCACAGGAGGTCTGACTTTAACACCCCTGGACTAGAATATCTTTCCTTTGTGATAGTCAAAGTACTTTAAATGATTCATTTGGTGATCTTGTTAATTTATTACTACTTGACTTTTTAATTGTACAGTAGTAGATTTTTTCCTATATTTCCTTTTTTCTTGTATGCATGTTGGAATATTAATGCAGCTACCTGAGATTAAAAAAGGAGAAATAAATAGTTTCAGAGAAGAGAAGAGAAGAGAAGAGAAGGGAAGGGAAGGGAAGGGAAGGGAGGAGGGGAGGGGAGAGCAGAGGAGAGGAGAGGAGAGGAGAGGAGAAGAGAAGAGAAGAGAAGAGAAGAGAAGAGAAGAGAAGAGAAGAGAAGAGAAGAGAAGGAATTTGGTAATTTTTGAGGGCCTATCTACATCAGTCTTTACTGCAGCAGGAATAAATACACCATCAAGGAAAAATGTTCTTTAAAACTACTTCTCAAAATCACCCTTTATTCCTGAAGGCATGCCCTCATAATGCCCTCATAATCTAACATTTATGTCTTTTTTCGAATAAGCTGTTCTCGATTATTCAGTTCAGGTCTTACCACAATAATATAGCATTTAGGAAAAAAGATGCAACTGAATAACCCAGCGCTGGAGGCCAAGATGGAGAAGATCTCCACAGCCACCATGTATTTTCCTTTGGTGCATAAATAGGTTGGGATGAATGACAACCAAACACTGCAAAACACCAGCATGCTGAAGGTGATGAACTTGGCTTCATTAAAACTGTCTGGCAACTTTCTGGCTAGAAAGGCCACAGTGAAACAGATAATAGTCAGAAAACCCATGTAGCTCAAAATGCAATAAAACATAATAACTGAGCCTTCATTACATATAAGAATGACTTCCTTAGTCATTGAGTGCACATCCACATCAGGGAATGGGGGGGAAGTTGTCAGCCACAAAACACAGATTCCTGCTTGAAATATGGAGCATGTGAACACAATGGAATAGGCCAGTTTTTTCCCCACCCATTTCCTCATCCTGGATCCTGGTTTGGTAGCCATGAAAGCCAAGACCACTGAAATCGTTTTTGCTAATATGCTAGAAATGGAGACAGAAAAGACGAAACCAAAAGTGGTCTGGCGAAGAAAGCAAGTTGCTTGGTTAGGTCTTCCGATAAACAACAAGGGACAGAGGAAACACAAGAGGAGGGCAATGAGAAGAGTGTAGGTGAGACTCCGATTGTTGGCTTTCACAATGGCCGTATCATGGTGCTTCAGGAAGATGCCTAGTACCAGAAGTGAGATCAGAGATAGTAAAAGTGCTGAGACAGTTGCAGCGATAGCCAAAGGATCTTCAAAAGTGAGAAAGTTTGGAATTTTAGGAAGGCATTGATCCTGGAATTTGTTTGGATAATGATCCTCTGGACAAATGAGGCATATTTCTGCATCTGAAAGCAACAATGATAAATTTACTCAGAAATCTCTGGTGTAACATGCTCACAGAAACCCAGATGTATATTCACACAGAATGTAATGCAGCAAAGTATTCTTATCTTCAATGGCCCTGAATGTTGCCTTATTATATGTAGGTACAGTTTTTATTTACTTCCTGCCTGGAGTATATGGGCAAGATTGTGATTTGTCTTTCATGCCTTTGCTTTTGAACAAGTTACAGATCCATCTTTCTATATCGTGGTTTAGGAACAAATCCTTTAGATTAACCAGAAAGTTTCTTCAAATAGTTTTCTAATAGCTCTTGACAACTACTGCTTTTTAAATGTTCACGTAAAATGCCTTGAAATCAGTGGTGGGATTCAGCCAATTCGCACCATTTCGGGACAACCAGTTGTTAATTTTCTGAGCAGTTTGGCAAACTGGTTGTTGGAAGAAATCATTAGGGCAGAGAACCAGTTGTTAAATTACTTGAATCCCACCACTGCTTGAAATGGACAAATAGTTGACAAATACAATCAACCACATTCTTCCAGGACATATCTGCAACTTTACAGAATGAATCTTCTCTCAAGTCTTCTTTTAGCTGATAAGATTGCATTTATTACTCTCTCTCCTTATTTTTTCATTCTTGATCCTAAACTATTAAATTCAGTTTCTAGATTATTTTGTTCAATTCTTTTCCAGATTAGATGATTAGCTGTTATTAAATGAACTATTATGAAATATTATTTGTGAAGTTCATTTAACCTAAAAAGAGTGATTCTAACAGTCAAATGCCAATGGAGAAATGTTGGAAGATCAACAACTGAGTTCTCTAACTACCGTATTTTTCGAAGTATAAGACACGTTTCCCCCCCCAAAAAGGGTGAAAATTTGGGTGCATCTTATACACCAAATGTAGCCCTGCCCACCCGCTGGATCCCACCCTTTTAAATATTTAGTTACCATATTTTATGGAGTAATAGGCAATGGCAATCCCTGCAGCCTGAAACAGCTAATCAGGCTGTGCTGAAGCTGAAACAGGCTGTTTGCTGCTTGCTGCTAGGAGGTAAATTGCTGGGAGGCAGAGGCAGATTTTTTTCCTTGTTTTCCTCTCCCAAAAAGGTAGGTGCATCTTATAGTCTGGAGCATCTTATACTCCAAAAAATATGGTAACTAAATATTTATAAAGGAAAAGTTGCATTCCAGATCATTTAATTTTTTTAAAAAAATATTTTATATACATACTGAATCTGGAGAACAGTTTCTTACATTTTTTTCCCTGAACCACTTTCTATACCTTTGCATAGTGTATCCTACCCTCTTGGTTTGAGAACATCCCATCTGGACATGGAGCACAATCATAGCAGCAAAATTTCTCTCCCTCCTTCTTTTTCTTACTGTAGCCAGGATGGCACTTTTCATTGCACAGGGAAAGAGGTGGTACCTATCCAAAAATATAGAAATGGTTCTAGTATTAAGGAAATCCCTGGAGGATCCATCTCACATTTGATGCTTCATTCGATGTATTTGGAGGAACCATCTACTATGTGTTTCCAGAATAGGAAACTGTATCTCTTCCATGAAGATTTTCATTCCTACAATGATGGATGTTTCAAGTAAGATAGCACAAAATAAAATAACCCACTGATTTAATAATTTTTTCCAGATTGTTAAGACATACATAGACATCTAATTGTTTCCAGTTACTATTACTTACATATGTTTGATTGAAGCAACCCAGTGTGTTTATCCCAAGGGGTTTTTCCAAAAAGCAACTGGAATTTCCTGGTGTTTTCCTTGAAAATGTTTCTCTTCTCCTCCAAAGAAGTTTCCCCAGGATGGGAAGAGAAATGTTTTCAAGGCAAAAAGAAAGTCCAGCTGTCTTTTGGAAAAGCACCTTTGGGACAACCATGACCTGGGTGATTGAGAATCTCTATGGACATTCAGTGAGTTTACACAATATGATAAATAAAAATCAAAATAAAATTGGGGTTCTGCCTGTTTTAGAACACGGTCATCATATGAGTATTTTTCATGAAATAGGCTATTGCATTAAGTCATTCCATTGCTTCATCTGTTTGGGCATGATGTACCAATGCAGGAATTAAGTTTGTTAACCCCAGTTTGGAATTTACTATCTTCTGTGTAGTCAGAGAATGAATGTTTCCAATTCAACTGATTTTCTAGTTTCTTTGTAGGAGGAACTTTCTGTGTGATCAAAAAGGTCTTCTCTGGACCAGGAATCATTGTCCTGATCTACTAGCATCATTGGAAGTGAACATTGTTCTTTCAAAAACATTATTGTTATTTTCTCACCTGAGTGAAATCTCTCTCCCATTCAATTTTATCTTCATCAATAGTAAATCCTTTGTGAGGATCCAACCTTCCAATATGGACCTTGATATAGGAATTATTAGGAAAAGTGACCAAGTTTGTAATATCAAATCCGCCTGCCAATTCTCCATGTTCATTAAATGTGATTTCATCTCCAGCACTATTGTTGAATGAAATCCTCTGAAGAAATGAATGAAGCTGCATAAGAAAGAAAAATAAGGTAACAGGCTGTAAAGGATTGCAATGTCTTTTCTCCTGGGGGAGAAAAGATGCCCCCTGTTTGAAAGGCAAATCACACAACAAGGCAATGATTAAAATAGTAAATGTTAACTTGGATTCTTTTCTTTTCTTTAAAACACAAAACTGTATCTCACTTACTTTGGGTATGTCCTGAGGGGAAATTCATTGCAGAAAGCAATTGTGTTCAGAACAATTAGCAGTAAAAGTGACACCAGCCAGAGCATAGAAAAACCTCAAAGATGTAGTGCAAGATCAGAAAATGTGGCCCATAGAATCATGGAGAGTCGGACATGATCAGCGATGGTATTCAGCTGGTTCGGACCAGTTCACCCGCACCGGTAGCAGAAATCACAGGTGGGCCTGCCTACCCGCCCACCTGCCCTGGCTCTATGTCATCCTATTTAGGTACTTTTTATGGCCAGGCGCATGCATGGAAGGTGCACGCACCAGCAAAGCAGATGCATGGAAAGCCAGGAGCACGCGTGGATGGGGCACGTGCACTCACATTTGCAAACCGGTAGGGAAAGTAAGTAAATACCACCCGTGGACATGACTGAATGGATAACATCATCAACATCATCATTATTTTCTTTAAATGATTAAGTAATAAATTTTGGGAGTGATTTAGGACTTACTCTAATTAGGAAGGTTCAGATGGGAAGGTACTTGCATGAGATTTTTTCTTAAATTAAATATACATCCACACTCTCCCTTTATATGTGATCATACATTTCTACAAACAAGAGACTCATAGAAAGGAGATGAACCTTATCTAAATGCTGCACTGAGAGGAAGATTTATTCAGACATGGACTGCTGTGATGTAAGCATTCTAGAAATATTCCAATTCTAGGAGTTCCAGAAAGAGATTAAATTTTGTCAAATGGACAAATTACCTGGAGAAAATATGGTAGACTCCCCCAGAAATGAAGAAGAAAAGAGCCTTGGTGGTGCAGCAGACTAAAGTGCTGTTAAGTAGCATCAGTTGCCTGCAATTATTGCAAGTTCAAATCTCACCAGACTCAAGGTTGACTCAGCCTTCCATCCTTTCGAGGTAGGTAAAATAAGGACCCGGATTGTGGGGGCAATAAGCTGACTTTGTATAAAAAAGAACACTGCTTATGGGGGCCCGAAAGCCCTACTAAGCAGGTATATACAAAAGTATGAAGGCTATTGCTTAATGCATTGTAAGCCACCCTGAGTCTCCAGAGAAGGGCGGCATATAAATCGAACCAATAAATAAATAAAATAAATAAACATTGGGAGATCAGGAATATATCATAGATACATCCATATGATTGCCTTATTTGTATGACTTAAGCCCATGATGGTGAACCTATGGCACGTGTGCCACAGGTGGCATACGGAGCCATATTGGTGGGCACACGAGCGTTGCCTGAGCTCAGCTTCAGCACGTGCTGGCCAGCTGATTTTTGGGCCTTCTGGGTCCACCAGAACTTGGCAAACGGTCTGTTTCTGACCTCCGGAGTGGGGAAGGCTGTTTTTGCCCCCCCCAGGCTCCTGCCAAAAGTGGGGGTAGCATGGAGCATGGAGGGGTTGCACAATCATGTGTGGGGGGGGGGCAGGGTGTATAGAATTATGGGTGTGGGCACGTGTGCGAGTGACTACCCCGCACTACCCCAGCTTTTGGCACATGATGGCAAAAAGGTTAGCCATCACTGACTTAAGCCATGGAATGGCCATGGAATATATTCTTCCAATATCAAAGGGATTGTCACAAACAAAATGTGATCAACCTGTTTTCCAAAGCCCCTAAGAACAGGACAGGAAGCAATGGAAACTAATCCTAGAAGTAAGAATAATTTTTCTGATAATTAGAACAATTAATCACTGGCATGACTTGCCTCCAGCAGTTGTGGGTGCTCCAACACTGGAGGTATTTAAGAAGAGATTGGACAACCATTTGGCTCAACCAGAAGGTTTACTGCTTGAACATGAGGTTGGAGAAGACCTCTAAGGCAGTGGTGGGTTTCAATTTTTTTACTGTGTGGCTTGGTGGGTATGGCTTGGTGGACATGGCAAGGGAAGGATACTGTAAAATCTCCATTCTGACCCCAGTCCAGGGGAATGATATTGTAAAATCTCCATTCCCTCCCCACTCTAGGGGCAGGTTACTGCAAAATCCCTATTTCCTCCCAATCAGCTGGGACTCAGGAGGCAGAGAATAGATGGGGGCAGGGCCAGTCAGAGATGGTATTTACCGGTCCTCTGAACTACTCAAAATTTCCGCTACCCGTTCTCCAGAACTGGTCAGAACCTGCTGAAACCCACCTCTGCTCCAAGGTCCTTTCCAACTCTGATATTGTATGCTCAATGTCATTCTGTTATTCACAAATCCATGCAGGCTTCTGATAACACTGTGGAGGTCTTTCGTCTTTCAAAATTCACCTTATAATTTTTGGGACTTCTGGTGATCTCCCAATAAAAGCATGAACTGGATGTGATCCCGCCTAGCATTCAAGAACAAAAAAGGTCAGGTGGATCTTGTCAATATTTTTAAACATTGTGTTTTGCCATTCAAGTGATATTACCATATCTACAGACAAGAATCCTATAGAAAGGAGAGAAATCTTTTCTAAGCTTTGTACTGAGAGACCAATTTATTCACTCATGGACTAATGTGATATAAACATTCTAGAAACATCAATTCCAGATGTTCCAGAAAAAGACTGAATTTTGTCAGATGGACAAAATACCTGAGGAAAATATGGTAGACTGCCCCAGAAATGAAGAAGTTTGGGAGATCAGGAAGATTTTACAGATACATGTCTATGGTTACCTTAGAGGTAATCACTAGCAGACCTTCAATGTCCTTTTCCAACTCTGTTGTTCTGTCATCCTGTTATTAACAAGTCCATGCAAGCTTTTGGAAACACCATGGAGTTATTTCGTGTTTCAGAATCTACCCTATAACTTTTGAATGTCCAATTAAAGCACCAACTGGATATGACTCCACTTAGCATCGAAGAACAGAAAAGGTCAGCTGGATCTTGCCAGTTTTTAAAAAAGGTTTTTATTGCCTTTTGTCATTGAAGTAATATTACCTGCCATGGTTTTATATTCTGAGGTGACAGTCTGCCTCCGTGTTTCAACGGTCTGTGGTTGATTCTGGTTGAGTACATTGCATGTAAGGTATGAGCCAATGCATAGACAGAATTATATATACTATAACTATGACCGAGCATGCTCATTTCAAAGTATGGTGCAGGAAGATCCTTTAAGGTTTTCTTTCTATTACATGGTAGAAAGGCGAGACTTAACACATTGATTTTGAAAAGGAAACAGTTGAATGCTTGTGACCAGAATTCATGGATAAAACCATCTTTTTCTTCCCAAAAGGGATTGACAGTCTCAAGAAATTGTTGAAAACCTTGAATTTGCATTGCGTGAATGTTGAAAGAAAGAGCTCCATGGAAGATTTGGGGTTTAACATCAATAATCTTTTGAAAGTGAAATAAAGTGAAATCAATTTGGGCTGTAGTAACCCATACCCTTTTTGGACTGTACTTCTCCTTTTCCCATGGAAATATATATTGCATGGTCTGAGTTGTTTGTATAGCGACTGCCAACCAAATAATGGATGCAGTTTCTCCATGAACAAGGACAACTTTAGCTGTACTTAGCATAAAATTCTTCAAAATGTCCATTCTCTCAAAGATCATTGTACCTATTTCATCAAAAAAATAGATATGTTTTGTCAACCTTTCTGAGAAAGCTGGACAGATTCCTTTCTGTAGAAGCATTTGCTCAACTGTCCGTAAGAAATATGTTCCACTCTCATCATCTGTAGCCATGAGTCCAAGCCATCTCCATTGGAAATACAGAAGCAATTGGACAAGTCCTTGGTACTGAAGTAATTCACTGGGAACCATGCGGAGAAACCGAGTGGAATGGATCTGATCATTGGATGCTTGTTGAAATGAGCCATATGAAATCTCAAAAAAAAAAAAAAAGTGAAAATTTCAGAGTTCAAACAGGGATTCTAGGTCCCCACCACCACCCCAGGAGTCATTGCTTCATTAATTTATTTAAGCACATATTTTCTTATCCAGAAATGCCATTACAAGCCTGCCAATGAAGACTCTAAGTTATCTGGACAAAAGTGTCTGAAGATTGAATTATGGCAACTAGATAATTTTATTCATTAAAGGTAAAGGTAAAGATTTCCCTCGCACATATGTGCTAGTCGTTCCCGACTCTAGGGGTCGATGCTCATCTCTGTTTCAAAGCCAAAGAGCCAGCCAAAGATGTCTCCATGGTCATGTGGCAGGCATGACTAAATGCCAAAGGTGCACAGAATGTTGTTATCTTCCTACCAAAGGTGATCCCTATTTTCTACTTAATTTTTTTACATGCTTTCGAACTGCTAGGTTGGCAGAAGCTGGGACAAGTAACGGGAGCTCACCCCATTACACAACACTAGGAATTTTGAACCGCTGAACTGCTGACTTTTCGATCGACAAGCTCAGTGTCTTAGCCACTGCGCCCGTTATTGATTAGCTAGAGTCATTTTGGTGCTCATCCAGTTGTTTGCCCTTGCTTTCTTCCTAGGGTTGAGAGTGACTGGCCCAAGGTCATCCAGCTGACTTCATTTCAAGACAGGATCAGAAATCCTGTCACTAGGTTTCCAGCCTGGTGCCTTCACCGTTACAACAAACTGGCTCCTAATATTCAAATTAGTCATGCCTAATTTAAATCATGGTATCTGACTCTAGTGCATGCCTTTATGAATATGATACTGTAAATACTGAAATCAATTCAGCTCTTTCTGTTTATACCTTATCATGTCACTCTAACCCAAAGAACCATTAGACTGTCAGCATCAATGAAGGGGAAGAATTAATAAAAAATGGAGGCATTCTCATTTATTACCTGTGGAATCTTATAAAGATGTAAGATATCTGCCATGCGTGAGGTTGTATCAGAGCCAAATCCCCCAATAACTCCTATTACGTTTTTCTGACTGCCACATTTGTAGTTTGGAATGAACTCTTGTGAAGTGAAGAGCAGGTCCAAAATGGTGTGGTAAGTCATCTTTGAATCAGAGTAGCTGTCAAAGATGTGGAACCCAAGAGTAACATTGGGTAAAATCTTGGGATTGTTATTGATCTCATCAATAGCAAAGACCAAAGCTAGAATATGCTGGTAGAACTTGGTCACCACTCTGGAAATGGAGGACATTTTTGTTAGATGATAGTTTTAAACAGTGCACAAAATCAGTATGTTTAGGGTATACTGATGTAGTTTTGAATGGACAATTGCATGTACGTAGTTTTGAATGGAAAATTATATGTGCCTCAGTATACAAAAGGAGCACAATTTAAGTAAAGTTAATCAAATCAAATGAGCCTGGTGGCTCAGCAGACTGATAGCATTGTGATTAACACCAGCTGTCTGCAATTACTGTAAGTTCGAATCTCACCAGGCTCAAGGTTGACTTAGCCTTCCATCCTTTCTAAGGTAGGTAAATTGAGGACCCAGTTTGTGGGGGCAATAAGCTTTGTATAAATATACAAAAGTATGAAGGCTATTGCTTAACACATTGTAAGCTGCCCTGAGTCTCTGGAGAAGGGCGGCATATAAATCAAATTAAAAAAAAAAATTAGCATCCTCTTTGAAAATGTATTGTGATTATCCTGGAATGAATTCAGGCTTTCATGCCACAACATGAAACATGTTTTGATCAGTTTTTAACCAAAGAAATCTTTGATTTCTCAGAGCTGTTCTCAGTAGCATGGAGTTGTCAAAACAGAATGTTAATTCCACTTTTTTCTTTTTGAAAGCTTGAAAATGGAAAGCAATGGATGAATAAACTTTTAAAAAGTCAGACTACTGATTTTTGTATCTTAGTGTTGATACCCTGAACTGCAGTCATTCAGGGCTTAAACTGGGTTATCCCGATAATTTTGTCAATAATCTTCTCATCGTTCCTATCACCCATCTCCTCCCACTTATGACTGTATGACTGTAACCTTGTTGCTGGTATCCTTAAGATTTATATTGACTGTTTCCCTATGACTATCATTAAGTGTTGTACCTTTTGATTCTTGACGAATGTAACTTCTTTTATGTACTCCGAGAGCGTATGCATCAAGACAAATTCCTTGTGTGTCCAATCACACTTGGCCAATAAAGAATTCTATTCTATTCTATTCTATTCTATTCTATTCTATTCTATTCTATTCTATTCTATTCTATTCTATTCTATTCTATTCTATTCATAACTGGCAGAATGGCTAAATCCATTCCTAAGAAATCATCTACACAGGCTCAAATCCGTTCATGTGTATAGAAACCTAAAACAGTGTCTGTTATATGAATATAAGGACTAATAAAATACACATCGAAAGGATATGAATAGTCACTAATAAGAATCAGCATAGGAAAAAATAGAGCAAACGAAACTTGTATTATTGAGGACAACATTTGAACTTATCTCTGAACTTTAGCGAAAGGCCTAATATGAAGAAATTTAAACCCACAATAGGTGGTCCTGATCATTAAACATCTTATTTTATTATGGTTTTCCAATATACTTTATACCTCTTTTTTTTTCTATTTTCAGATCATGTATTCCTTACAAATTTCAAAATAAGGTGTGTTTTATATCCCTTTATAAATATAATTCTGGCATAATTATGTCTGTTCTTTCATTTTCCCCTTCTATAAATAAAAGACTCAAAATCTGTGCATTAGAACTGGAAGTCAGGAAGGAGACATTAGGGATCTCTGCAGATTTTGTCATTGTGTCCTTTTGGAATAATATTCTCCTATGTACTAAAGTAGACCACAGCTGGATTTCCAAGTATTCTGTTGATCATATGAGAAGATTCTCCTCACAGTGAAAGCTTGAACATTTCACTTTATTCTCACCAAATTACTGCTGTCTATTTAATACTGTCCATCCATCCATCCATCCATCCATCCATCCATCCATCCATCCATCCAAATTCTGTTAATAATATGAGAAGATTCTCCTCACAGTGAAGCTTGAACACTTCACTTTATTC
Source organism: Pantherophis guttatus (assembly GCF_059756535.1). Lineage (NCBI taxonomy): Eukaryota > Metazoa > Chordata > Lepidosauria > Squamata > Colubridae > Pantherophis > Pantherophis guttatus. The sequence goes on from NC_142066.1 coordinate 15,541,390, forward strand.
TCAACAAATCACTGCTGTCTATTTGATACTGTCCATCCATCCAGTTTTTGTATTACTGGACTGATTTAACTGGCAAAGACTTGGATTGATTTAAAGACTATGAGATTGTTTTTCACTATAAAGTAAACTTCTGATAAACCAGTTTGCACATCTCTTATTCGTTGCTCTCAGCAACGTTTCTCTGTGCTCTACACTCTGCTGGTTGGTAACACAACAACAATATCCTTAACACATCCATCCATCCATCCATCCATCCATCCATCCATCCATCCATCCATCCTATTATCCATCCTTCCATCCATCCTTCCATCCACCAAAATTCTGTTGATAATATGAGAAGATTCTCTTCACAGAGAAGCTTGAACATTTCACTGTATTCTCAACAAACAACTGTTATCTATATCCACCCACCCACCCACCCACCCACCCATCCATCCATCCATCCATCCATCCAACCATCCATCCATCCATCCATCCATCCATCCATCCATCCATCCATCCATCCATCTATCCTTTTAGAATAAAATACTCTGCAAACAATCAAATAAACATGAAAATAATGTAATTTTTATAGGCTAGTGTTCACACTGGGGGTGATAAAAACCTCTTACATTGGTATGCTAGGTGACTCCTGAGAAGGGTGTTTGTTGAACAAAATATTGAAGAAAATGTAATGGATATGAGACACCATCCCACCAATGAAGAAATTGCCTGGTTCATACCATTCATGTGGGATATAGAGAGGATCTTGTCCACTGCATGAAAAGGCATGTGAGTTGTTCACCCCATTGAGGAGAAAGAAGAGAAAAAACAGAACCAGCATCACTCCCATTCTGAAGACAATGTTCCCTCTGCACATTAAACCTTCCATTTCTCTCTACTACATTATTGCAACTGTTGGCCAGATTTCAATTTGAGTGACTAGATGACTGACAGCTTTATTTCCCAGAGGACCTTGCATTCTCTCTATCAGAATATCTTGCCTTCAGAAGTTGTGGGTGCTCCATCACTGGAGGCTTTTAAGAAGAGACTGAACAGCCTCCTGTCTGAAATGGTATAGGATCTCCTGCTTGAGCAGAGGGTTAGGCCAAAAGACCTCCAAGGTCCCTTCCAACCCTGATGTTGTATGTTCAATGTTCTTCATGTCCCTCAAATTACAAAAGCAGGCTTTGAGAATCACCTGAGAATCAATATTTGAAATCCGATTTATTCATTATGAGAGAGAAGCTGGCCAAAGTAACAGAGCCCTCCTATTCTCTTGTCTATTGACAAAATGCCAGGGTGAATATAAAATATTTGATTTAGTTGATTCCTCTTCTAGAAAGCCTTTGGAGGTTTTAGCACTGAGGAATATTATAGTGATGTTGATAGTTAGAATTAGTTGCATAAATTCTGTTGGGACATGAAAACCTTACAGGCTGTTAAATACACTGATGAGTTCTGGAAGTCCAAAATAAACAACTGAAGTAATAAACAATTCAATTAAAGAATGATGGAAGTCAACTGCTTCCCTTTCGCCTTTCAGCTCCTTCCCATATTGGGGTAGACCAGGTGCTTCGATAGAAAAACACTTAATCTCTCCCCTGGCTCAAGGTGATAAAGGGAAGAGAACTTGTGGCTCAGAGGTTAACACAACTGCCTAATATGCAGGCAGCCCAAGTTCGAATCTGAGTAAGGGTATGGCTAGCTGATGACAGATAAATAGCTTGAAATAGATCTATACTAGTCTCCCTTTATCTCTTTACCAGCAAATATAAATTTGGTATAAATTGGTTTGTCGTGAATGCGATTACTTGAGGGCTCCTGGATTGGAGCTGAAAGGCGAAAGGGAAGCAGTATGCTCCCTCCCATATTGGGGTAGACCAGGTGCTTCGATAGAAAAACACTATATACAGTATGTTGCTCCTAGAAGCACGAAGCTGAAAACACCAGCCTGAAGATGACGAATGAGACTTCGTCGAAACATCGCCAAGACACTTCCAATTTTATGCAGGAGAAAACCCGAATAACCACACACACACACACACACATGCAAGTCTTGGCATATTCGGGTCTTTTCCCATGTAAGATTGAGAGTATCAGTCTCTCGCCATGAGGTCGCCAAGATACTCTCATTCTTACACGAGAAAAGACTCAAATACGCCAAGACTTGCATACCTCTATCCGTGAAAATCTACAAACAAACACACACACACACACACACACACACACACACACACACACGTGGCTTTTATAAAACTATAAACAAACCATAACATTCCTGAATCATCAACTGGTTATCCATTTTATTAAAAAAAAAACAACCCCTTTTGATACAACCTCTTCTTAAAACTAAAGCTATGATAAAGCAGCATTTTGTTGTTCTGTTGTTCCAATACCTGCTTAGCTGTTCCAGCTTAGATTCCAAAAGAAAGTGAAAGAAAGTGAGAGGAATGGCCTAACACACCAAGTACTTCAAAAAGAATGTTAGGGTCATATATCTGAGAGCAGTCTTGAGAATAAAATTGTAGTTTATTTGAAATAGTTACTGATCATTGATTGATTGATTAATATACATATGTGAGGAGAACAACTGATTATATGAATTGATGCCATAATCAGCTCATTGGGGTTTTCAGGAGGATCCATCTCTAGCCTAGTTCTTCAAGTCTTCCTATGGACCCCTGTCACTACTTTAATAGAGTCCATCCATCTTGCTGCTGGTCATCCTCTTCCTCTTTTACAGAACAGAACAGAACAGAACAGAACAGAACAGCTGAGTTGGAAGGGACCTTGGAGCTCTTCTAGTCCAAACTCCTGCTTAATCACATGAAGGCGAACCTATGGCATGCGAGCCACAGGTGGCACACGTAGCCATATCAGTGGGCACACGAGCTCAGCTCTGGCGCGCTTGCGCGCACCAGCCAGCTGATTTTCGGGTCTTCTGGGCCCACCAGAAGTAGGGAAAGAGGCTGTTTTCTGCCTCCAGAGTGCCTGGGGTGGGGGTGAGGGTGGGGAAGGGCCATTTTTTCTTTCTCACCTGGCCCCAGGGCCTCTCTAGGAGTCTGGGGAGGGTGAAAATAGCCTTCCCCACCCCCCTGGAGGTCCTCCAGAGGCCCAAAACAGCCCGTTTGACAACTTCCAGTCCAGAGAGGCCCTGGAGCCAGGTGAGAAAGAAAAATGGGCCTACCGGGCCATCACTTGCCAGGAGCAGGGGGAGGGGGGCATGCGTGCATGCGTGGCACACGATGGCAAAAAGGTTAGCCATCACTGCCCTATACCATTTCAGATAAGTGACTGACCAATCTCTTTTTAAAAACCTCCAGTGTTGGGGGAACTTCTGAAGGCAAGTTGTTCCACTGGTTGATTATTCTTACTGTTGGGAAGTTTCTCCTTAATTCCACGTTGCTCCCTCTCCTTGATTAGTTTCCATTCATTGTTATTTGTCCTGCTTTCTGGTGCTTTGGAAAATAGATGGATGCCCTCTTCTTTGTGGCAGCCCCTCAAATATTAGAACATCATTAGCATGTCATCCCTAAGTCACTTTTTCTCTTGGTTAGTTTCCATCTTCTTGTCTTTAATTTTGGTGCTTTGGAAAATAGTTTGACCACCTCATTAAGTGGTCCTCCTTAAATATTCAGTTTGGAGATTTGATTAGAAAGCTATTAATCTAACTAGGTTCATTAAAATATTTGCAATCAGTGACCCACAACACATAGACACACTTTGAGGATTCAATTCAACTACTCTTAACATTTTGAACGGAGAAATTATTTTAAGTTGGAGCAAAGCAATGCATCAAGTTTCATCAAGAGGTGATTTGCATAGAGGTAGTCCTTGATTGAGCCCAAAATTCCTGTTGCTAAGCGAGACAGAGGTTAAGTGAGTTTTGCCCCATTTTATGACTTTTCTTTCCACAGTTAAGTGAATCACTGTAATTGTTAAGTTAGTAACATGACAGTTAAATGAATCTGACTTCCCCATTGACTTTGCTTGTCAGAAGTTTGCACAAAGTGATCACATGACCCTAGGATAATGCAACTGTCTGGTTCCACTGAGCTGGTAGCAGTGACGATATGATGTCACCGAACCGGTTCTGGGGGCCCCGCCCCCCACCCTCCACCCACTCCCCGCATCATTCTTACCTTTTATTTGACCCCACCCCTAATCTATTGCTGCCTCCTGAGTCCCAGCTGATGGCTAGAGGGAAAAAAACTGTTTAAACTCTTGCTGCAGGGCTTCAAAGGGTTGCCCTACAGCTGATCAGTGTTAAAAGAAAACAAATGAGTAGACCGGTGCCTGCAAAAATACATGAGTAGATCAGTGCCTGCAAAAACAAATGGGTAGACCGGTACAGCTCTGCAAGCAGTTAAAAGCTTGGTAGACCAGTATCTCTGCTAAATCCTAAAGAATTGTCACATGACCATCAAGCCACGCCCACAAAATAAGCCATGCCCACAGAACCGGTAGTAAATAATTTTAGAACTGAACTGTCATAAATATGAACCAGTTGCCAAGTATTCAAATTTTGATCGTGTGACCACAGGGAAGCTGCAATGGTCATAAGTGTGAAAACCAGTTATAAGTCACTTTTTTCCCAGTGCTTTTGTTAATGAATGGTCATTAACAAATGATTGTAAGTTGAGGACTACCTGTATTTCTAGTCTCCCAGGGAATCGCAGACCAACAAACCAACAATCTATGAAAGACTACTTTCTTTCCACGCTACAAGATTTCATCTTCATGTCTGTCTTTTTTTATTTTTATTTTTAAACAAATATATAAAAAAAACAAATAAAAACCATCTTCAATACAAATACAAACAGTGTGTCGGTTGGTTACAAGTCTTTTGTGCATCTTCACTCTATTCATATATATCCATGTATTATTATCCTCATTAATCATATGTTTAACTATGGCTGTTTCTTCTCTCATTTCATACAGAATAGTCTAAGATTTGAGTTAATTTGTATTCATTCTCCTAAATCATTCCAATAACAGTACATCTTTATATTGTATTTTATATAATTCTACATTTCTTGCATTAGAAAAATCTCTACCATATTTCATTTCCGTGTCTTTTTATCTAACCATTGGTAAAATAAATCCCATATCTTATATTGTTTATCTTCTTGTTCTCTAATTTCAAATGTCAATTTACTCATTTCTGCACATTCCATTATTTTCTTAATAACTTCGTCTTGCGTTGACATTTTCTCATTTTTCCAATTTTTAGCAAACACAATTCTAGCTGCTGTTAATACATTCAGAATCAAATATCTCAATTCTCTATTGTATGTTTCTGGCACAATCCCTAATAAAAAAAATCTCTGGTTTAAAGTCTATGTGTTTTTGTGTCATTTTTTCCACCCATGTGTGGATTTTAGTCCAGTATCTTTTAGCTTCTGCACACGTCCACCACATATGGTAATATGAGCCCGGTATCTGATGACATTTCCAACATTTTTCTGATTTATTCTTGAACATTCTAGCAATTCTCGTCAGGGGTAAGTGCCACCTGTAAAACATCTTATACAAATTTTCTTTTTTGCAGTTGAAATTGTCATTTTATAATTTTGTGACCACAATTTTTGCCATTTCTCTAAGTCAATTCCATGTCCAGAATTTCCCCCCCAAACAATCATTGTTTCTTTAACTTGTTCATCCTCCAATTTAACCTCTAATAAATATCGATACAATTTTTAAATTATGTTTTCATCAGTGCCTGTTAAGATTTTATCTAAACTAGTCAAATTGTTATAAAATCCTTCTGTCTTGTAATCTTTATCATGTCTAGACTGTATTTGCAAATAAAACCAATTCATCTTTATACCTTGTACTTCTAATTCTTGCAAAGATTTAAGTTCACTCTTTTCATTCAGTAATTCACTATATATAACAATTTGTTCCTTTCTAAATGTTATTGAATGTGAGAATACTTCAATAGATGATAACCAGACCGGAATTTTTAAATCATGTTGTTTTTTTACCTTCTCCCAGTTTAATAGCAAAGCCTCTTGTATGAATGTCTTCTAAAATACCCCTGTATTTTTGTTTCCTTGTACCGTAAAAAGGCATGCCAACCCAATAACAAATCATGCCTTTCTAAGGTCAATAATCTGGCATTTCTTAGCATTATCCATTCCTTAATCCACATCAAACTTGTCGCTTGATAGTAGAGTTCCCAATTAGGCAAGCCAAAACCTCCTCATATTCTGGCATCTTGCAACAACTTTAATTTTATCCTCACTTTTTTACCCTGCCAAATGTATTTCAGTACTATTTTATTCAAATCTTCAAAATAATTTCCCCAATCTGATTGGAATTGTCTGAAACAATAGGATTCTAGGCAATATATTCATCTTAATCGTTGATATTCTTCCTATCAATGACAGTTGTAAATTTTCCCGCTTTGCCAAATCTATCACTATCTGTTGCTTACATTTATTATAGTTATTCTCTTTGAGTGCACTGCATCTTGCTGTCAGATATATCCCCAAGAATTTAACCTTATTTGTGACCTGCATCTTCGATATTTCCGCCAATTCTTCTTTTTGTTTTATTAACATATTTTTTTGTCAAGTTCTTCATTTTGTCTTTATTTATTTTCAAACCATATTCCATATTCTCCTATTTTGTCTATCAATTTAGTTGTTGATTCTAATGGATCTTCAAGAATAAAAACCAGATCATCAGCAAATGCTTGTAATTTGTATTCTTCCTTTTTTTTTTTGAATTTTTTTTTTGTTTAAAACAAAAAACATAAAATACATCTTTTTAGAGCAAGGATTTGATCCGGTATAAAGTAAATACAATTACTCACATTCCCTCAACCAATTTTGTTCCAAATTTCATCCATTTACATCTTAAAAAAAAAAAGAAAAAAGAAAAAGAAAAATCTTATTCTATACATTTATCATTCTACTATGCCACCCTAAATTCTAGACAATTATTTCCAAATAGACATCATTCCAAATCTTTGTCATTTTAACAATCAATATTTCATATATATTCCTCATTTCTAAGACCCATTACATTGAATCTATATCGTACCTCTCTTAAATGGCAGCTAGTATCCATAATCTTGACAAAGAATATTTTCCTCCTCTCTTAATCGTTTCTAAATCAATCAACATTTCCATCTAAAATTTGTCACTCCCAAAATACTTTATTTTGAAGTCTAATATTTAACTGGTTCATAATTTAAATAGCTATTTCCCAACAGTGTTTCCCGCCACTTCTATCTCTATTTATTTAACTGGTTCACAGTTTGGCTTAACTATTCTCCAGTATTATCTCCTCCACTTCCTCCTAGGTTTATTTTTTAGCTGGTTCACATCTTAATCAGTTGCTTTCCAGCGATGCTTTCCTCCACTTTTAACCTTACTTATTTAGGCTGGTTCACAGTATAATTTTAACTGCATACCAATGATATCTCCTTCACTCCTCCTAAATCTATTATGAAACTGATTCACAACTCAAATAGTTGCTTTCCAGCAGTGCTTCTCTCCACTCCAACCTCTATTTTTAACTAGTTCACAACTGTATTTCAGTTGCTCTCCAGGTATATTTTCCTCCACTCCTAACTTTTTAGTTTTTGGCTAGTTCACAGTTTTGCTTTAACTATTTAACCCAGCGTATGCTTTCCTCCACTCCTAACTCTATTGGCTGGTTCACAGCTTTACTTTAGCTGTTTTCCAGCATGTGCTTTCCTCCACTCCTAACTCTTATTTTTATTTTTAACTCGTTCCCAGTTTTGCTTTAACTGTTCTCCAGTATGATGCTTTCCTCCACTCCTACCTTATTTGTAAGACTAGATCACAGCTTTACTTTCACTGTTCTCCAGAATCATTTCTACATCTCTTATTCAATTATTTAGCTTTACATTAATTCACAATGTATTACTCATACTTATTTTTAAATCCATTCTCCTCCATATCTTTTTTTTTTATAATTTGATTTATATGCCGCCGTTCTCCGGAGACTCAGGGCAGCTTACAATGCGTTAAGCAATAGCCTTCATACTTTTGTATATTTATACAAAGCCATCTTATTGCCCCCACAAACTGGGTCCTCATTTAACCTACCTTAGAAAGGATGGAAGGCTGAGTCAACCTTGAGTCTGGTAAGATTCGAACCTGCAGTAATTGCAGGCAGCTGTGTTAATAACAGGGTGCATTAAACCACTGTACTACCAAGGCTCCTTAACTGATTTAAGATAAAAAAGTATATCAACAAATATCTTAATATTCTCTCCTGGGCTTTCTCCTGTGCCATGCTTATTTCCAATAAGTATCAACATTTTAAATCACTTTAAGATCAATTTTCTATAATTATTAAATCTGTAAATAATTCTTTTTAATATCCAACAACTTGAAAAACATTTTCTTCTAAATTATTAAGTGTGTAAATAGAGCTTAAAAATTCCAAGTTTAAAAGTATTAAAACATCCAAAAACTCGTATTTTTCAATCATTTATACTTTTTTTCTAGTCAAATTGTTTATATATTCATAAAATCAACTTTAATAAAAATAATAATGAAAAAAGAGAGAGAATAGTAACAATATTAATAATACTTAAAATAAAAAAAAGAAAAGAAAAGCAAAAATAAAAAAGGAAAAGTGAATAGAAATATAACAAAAGAAATTGAAAAGAGAATTGGAAAAAATAGAGCGGGGAAAAGAGACAAAAAGGAAAAAGGAAAAAGAAAAAAAATAGAGAAAGAGCAAAGAGAAGAAGGAAAGTATGTCCTAAGATTATTCAGACTTCAAACTCCCAGACACCATTACATCCATTTAATTCAAACTATGGTATTTTGTTATCTTGTTACATGATATATTTCATTTTTTCTTTCTTTCTCCAGTCTGTCTAAATATATTTGTTTTCCATTTCAATGTCCTCAAAGTTATAAGTTCTATAAAGTTAGTTCTGAATTGGCTATTCCATATAGAGTAGCATCATGTCCTTCTTTTGTTGTCACGCCCTTTCTCTCTTGTTGCCACGCTTATTAAATCTTGTGTTCCTCTAGACCAGGGGTCAGCAACCCACGGCTCTGGAGCAGCATGTGGCTCTTTCATCCCTCTGCTGCGGCTCCCTGTCACTGGTCGGTTCCACAATTTTGAGAGGAGCTTCCAGTTAGTGGGGTGGAAGCATGGCGTGCCAGGAGGAGACTCTATGGCAAGGGACGGGTTTTCCGGTCAGCTCCACAATTGATAGGGCTTTTGGTTAGGACAGGTAGAGGAAAAAGGACACTGCATTAGGAGGAGACTCTATGGTGGGGGAACCGGACTTCCGGTCGGCTCCAGAATTGAACGGGGGGCTTCCGGTAGGACCTTTGTGGCTCTTTGAGGTTTTAAGGTTGATGACCCCTGCCCTAGACACTGTACAGAATGCTTTGTGTGTTTTGTCATGAAGAATTATAAGATTATTGGAAGTAAATGGGTGACATTGCATTTTATTGCTTTCTCCTTACCAACTGTTCTCTTCTGTTCAGATCAGGCCTCAACACTATAATGTAGCATTTTGGGGAAAAGATGCAACCCAATAAGCCAACACTGGAAGATAAGATAGAGAAGATCTCTACAACTACCATGTATTTTCCCTTGGTGCTCAGATAGGTGGGTACAAAGGAGAGCCAAACACTGCAAAAAACCAACATGCTGAATGTGATGAACTTGGCTTCGTTAAAACTATCTGGTAATTTCTTGGCTAGGAAAGCTACTGTGAAACTAAGAATGGCCAGAAAACCCATGTAAGACAAGACGGAGTAAAACATGGCAACCGATCCTTCATTACATTCCACAATGATTTTGCCATGTAGTGAATGCATGTCCAAATCTGGGAACGGAGGGGAAGTTAAAATCCAAAGACCACAGATTATCATTTGAACAATGGAGCAGGAACAGACAATAGAATAGGCCAGTTTTTTTCCTACCCATTTTTGCAAAATATTTCCTGGCTTGGATGCCATGAAAACTATAACCACTGTCGTCGTTTTGGCCAAGACAGATGAAACAGCAATAGAGAAGATGATGCTAAAAGCTGTTTGCCGGAGGAGGCAGGTCTCCTTATTGGGCTGACCTATGAATAGCAAAGTACAGAGGAATGAAAGAAAGAGAGAAGTGAGAAGAAGGTAGGTGAGGCTCCGGTTGTTGGCTTTGACAATGGGAGTGTCCCTTTCTTTAATGAAGAGTCCAAGCACAAACAGTGTAATCAAAGAAAAGAAAAGTGCCAAGGAAGCTAATGTGATGCCCAAAGGTTCTTCAAAAGAAATGAAGCTGTGAATTTTTGGGATGCAGTGATCTCTCGCTTCACTTGGGTATTGATCTTCTGGGCAACTGAGGCAATAATCTGTATCTGAAACAGATTGTTAATAGTTATGTTTACTATTGACTTAAAGTATTTGTCAGTCACCTTCCAGAAGCTCTCAAGGCAACTTGCAGAAGAAAATATTGCAACAAATATAAGCCTTAATCAAGTACTTGCCCCAAATACAAAGAAATACACACTCTTACGACCAACTTGCCTTCCATTGAGGACCTGTATATTGCACGAGTCAAAAAGAGGGTTGTGAAAATATTTACAGACCCCTCGCATCCTGGACATAAACTGTTTCAACTCCTACCCTCAAAACGACGTTATAGAGCACTGCACATCAGAACAACTAGACACAAGAACAGTTTTTTTCTCAAACACCATCACTCTGCTAAACAAATAATTCCCTCAACACTGTCAAACTATTTACTAAGTCTGCACTACTATTAATCTTGTCATTGTTTTCCTATCACCCATTTCCTCCCACTTATGACTGTACTATTGTAACCTTGTTGCTGGTATCCTTATGATTTATATTGACTGTTTCCTAATATGATTTGATTGCTTATTTCTACCCTATGACTATCATTAAGTGTTGTACATTAGGATTCTTGACGAATGTAACTTTTCTTTTATGTACACTGAGAGCATATGCACCAAGACAAATTCTTTGTGTGTCCAATCAACTTGGCCAATAAAAAATTCTATTCTATTCTATTCTATTCTATTCTATTCTATTCTATTCTATTCTATTCTATTCTATTCTATTCTATTCTATTCTATTCTATTCTATTCTATTCTACTCTACTCTACTCTACTCTACTCTACTCTACTCTACTCTATTCTCACAAAAGTGCAACCGATGCTATTTCCATCCCTTACTTGTATCTCAACCCTGACCAAAAGGAATCCAGACAATACTTCCAAGATTGTTTGAAACTAGTTCACAACCACCAAAAAGGTGAGTTTAGATATTGGAGGAAAATTGTCCAGTATAGTGGGATCTAGCAATAGGTTCTTGAGGAGAGGCAAACCTTAGGTCTTTTAAGACCTAAAAAAACAATCACTCAAAAAAGAATTAACCACCACCAGAACCCACTCAAATGATTCAAACCTAGGCTGCTTTAATAAGTCAGGAGGGGCATGAATCTAAAGAGTAGTTACAGTTTTTTATACTTTCTTTATTAAAAGGAAAAGGTTTCCCTTGTTCAGTTGTATCTGACTCTAGGGGGTGGTGCTCATCTCCATTTCTTAGCTGTGGGAGTCAGTGTGGTCCAAAGACATTTCCATGGTCAAGTGGTCAGCCAGACTATATGATGAAGCACGTGGAATGCTGCAGTGGTGGGTTTCAAATATTTTTACTACTTCTGTGGTTCTGTGGGTGCGGCTTGGTGGGCATGGCTTGGGCTTGGCAAGATCTCCATTCCCACCCCACTCCAGGGGAATGATACTGCAAAATCCCCATTCCCTCCCAATCAGCTGGGACTTGGGAGGTAGAGAATAGATGGGGGTGGGGCCAGTCAGAATTTTTACTACCGGTTCTCTGAACTACTCAAAATTTCTGCTACCAGTTTTCCAGAACTGGTCAGAACCTGCTGAAACCCACCTCTGGAATGCTGTTACCTTCCCACCAAAGTGGTATGTATTGATCTACTTGCATTTGCATGGATTTGAACGGCTGCATTGGCAGCAGTTGGGTCAAAACTGGGAACTCATCCCATCATGCAGTGCTAGGGTCTTAAACTGAAAACCTCCTGGTTGACAAGACCAGCATTTTAACCACTAGGTATTGTTATACTTTATACCAGAGGTGTCAAACTCAATTTCATTGAGGACTGCATCAGGGTTGTATTTGACCTCGGGGAGGGGAGCAGAGGGGCTTGGTCAGACTGGGCATGGCCAGCTCAATGTCACTCATGTTGGGGGCACCTGTGGTGGCCTGAGTGCTCTGCCAGTGAAAACGGGCTCCCGTGCTCCATTTTTAAGCGCTTCAAGGTGTTGGTGACCACCTTTAAAGCGCTCCATGGCTTAGGGCCGGGGTATCTACGGGACCGCCTTCTGCCGCCAATAGCCTCCCACCGGCCAGTTCGCTTGCACAGAGAAGGCCTCCTCAGGGTGCCGTCGGCCAGACAATGTTGGCTGGCGACCCCCAGGGGGAGAGCCTTCTCTGTGGTGGCACCTGCCCTCTGGAATGACCTACCCCCAGAGATACGCACGATACCAGACCTCCGGACTTTTCGTCGGGCCCTGAAAACACATCTATTCCATCTAGCCGGGCTGGCTTGATCCCATCTTTGCGATTTTAATTTGAAATTGGTTTTAATCTGGGTTGTTTTAAATTGAGGGCCAAAATCATTAATCATCTTTTAAACTGCTTTTAAATTTTATATGTTGTGTTTTTACCGTGGCTGTTCACCGCCCTGAGTCCTGTTGGAGAAAGGCGGTATACAAATTAAATAAATAAATAAATAAATAAATAATAATAATAATAATAATAATAATAATAACAACAACAACAACAACAATATTATTATTATTATTATTATTATTATTATTATTATTATTATTATTATTATTATTTTCAGCTGCGACGGCTTCCTGCAACCCTCTGCCAGTGAAAATGAAGCTCAGGAGGGCTGCATTTTGCTGGCAGAAGCACCACAGGCCAGTACTTTGCTGTTTCCAGGGTGGCCCTGAGGTCCAGATCTAAACACCCTGTGGGCCGGATCTGTCCCCCAGACCTTGTTTGACACCCCTGCTTTATACTGTAGACTTTCTTAAGTAATTATATTAAAATATATAGATGTACTTCCCTACCATCTTTGTATGAGAACATTCCTTCTGAACATGGAGCACAATCATAGCAGCAAAATTTCTCCCCTTCCTTCTTCTCCATCCTATATCCAGGATGACAGTGATCATTACACAAAGAGAGGGGTGGTAACTATTGTTAAAGAAAGGAAGAAATTAGCACAATGATCATTAAAAAAATTATGGTTTACAAATAATCTTCCAGTAATCCTTAGAATAAAGCTAGGGTGCAGTTCCAATTCCACAGAAGAAAATGGCACCTTCAAAACTGAACAGAACAACAGATTAACAGAGTTTGAAAGGACCTTGGAGGCCTTCTGGTCCAACCCCCTGCTCAAACAGGGAACCCTATACCCTAACCCAATACCATTTCAGACAAATGGCTGTCCAATCTCTTCTTAAATACCTCCAGTGATGGAGTACCCACAACTTTTGGAGTCAAGTTGTTCCATTAATGTTTTCATTCATGGAGAGAGGGAGAACTTTGGAAGCTTTAAGAAATGGGGAATATAATCTAACACATTTTGAACTCCAGATAAGATTTCCCAAATGTCCTTGTGTGACAATGAAGATATCATGCTAGGCACACAATATCAATTTTTGCTAACACATCCTTTGCTATAGTTTCAATAATTTAAGATGACATTTAGCTCCTTATCAACAAAACTGGTAAACTCAGTTATTTCAAGGAGCCATTATTAGACGTATGTATCTCATTTCTGGCTTACTACAACTTTGAAAAGACATTTTGTACTTGCAGAGCTTTGAGCAAAGCACTAGTTCAAAGCAACCCTGTGAACTGCAGAATGGAAGAGTCTGCTTCTACTCCACAATGGAGAAACTTCACTTTGCTCAATGTGAAAACTCAAACTTGTGTTTAGGGGGAAAGCCACACCTCAAGGTACACGAGCCTTGAATGCTTAAACCAGATATACTAATTTCTATCCATGCAGCTGTATTATTTACAGGTGAAGGATTAGATGGTGAGGTTATATTCTCACATGAGTCAAATTTCTGTGCCACTCAATTCTCTTCTCATTAATGATGAGCATTGCTTCAGGAGGAACATGTTGGTCCAGTCTTCCAACTTGGACTCTGATATAGGAGTTGTTGGGAAAAGTGACCAAGCTTGTTATATCAAATCCAGCTTCTAGCTCTCCATATTTATTGAACACAATTTCATCCTTGGCGCTGTTGTTGAAGGCAATATTTCTAAGAAGTGAGTGGAGCTTGGAGGAAATAGAGAAATAAGTAAGATTACAACTCAAAGAACCAGACTCTCAACAGTTCCTGCTTTTCCAAACCCATTCATCTTGATCTTTACTGAAAAGTCTCTTTGATCTTTTCCCCATCTATACCTAAATAGAATGTTTAATTGCTTGAGTAACTGAATCCAGAATTGTTGAGAAGGAGGGTTGAGAAGACACCTGCAGACCATTCACATCCTGGACATAAACCATTTCAACTCCTTCCCTTGGGACTGTGTATACGGCTGGGGTCAGCAACCTTAAACACTCAAAGAGCCACAAAGGTCCTAACCAGAAGACCCCCATTCAATTCCAGAGCCGACCAGAAGTCCGGTTCCCCCAGCATAGAGTCTCCTCCTAGCATGGCATCCTTTTTCCTCTACCTGTCCTAACCGAAAGCCCTATCAATTGTGGAGCTGACTGGAAAACCCTTCCCTTGCCATAGTGTCTCCTCCTGGTCCCCCCCCCCAACTAGAAGCTCCTCTCAAAATTGTGGCACCGACTGGCAACAGGGAGCTGCAGCTGAGGGATAAAAGAGACACATGCAGCTCCAGAGTCACGGGTTGCCGATCCCTGATATAGGGCATTGTATGCCAAGACAATTAGACACACGTACAGTTTCTTCCCCCATGCCATCATTCTGTGAACACCTAATTCTTGCAGCTCACAAAATACAGTGTTTCAATGTTTTGTCTGATGTGTATGTATATCAACCTTAGGAGTGGGTTTGGCGTATTATTAATTATTTGTTTTATTATTTTTACTTCCCACTTTTATTGGCTGTACACTTTATGATTATTATTATATTCTATTGGTTTGCATATACCGGAGACAAATTCCTTGTGTATGTAACCACACTTGGCCAAATAAATAAATCACAAGTGTTTTGAAATAATTTTTAAAACCATCTTTCAGTTTAATGGTCTGATGCCTTGTTTTGTGTTTTTTGTGCTTTTGTGCTTTGTATTTTTCCAGTACACCTTAGTTCATGTTTTTGCTTCTGATCACGAAAGGACAAACAAGCTAAAGAGTTTGAGGAACTGCAATTTTTAACCATTTGGGGAGGGGGGTTATAACTATTTTAAAGTTAAAAAGATCTTCCAAGCAACAAGTTTAAAAATAAATTAATTCATGGCTAAAGCATCATCCCTGAATAGAAGAAAAATTACCATCTTAAAGAATGCAAAATAAATGGCAGAAAGCTAAATAAGAATTCAGTTCAGAAATATTGTACATAAGTTAAGGAAGCAGATAAATCATAGAAGGCACTAAATTCCAGATTTGGAGGGGAAGAACCAAAAGAGCAGTGAAATTTATCAAATGACAGACAAAGGTACCGTGTTTCCCTGAAAATAAGACCCTGTCTTATATTTTTTGAACCCTGAAATAAGCGCTTGGCCTTATTGCCATGCACTCAAAAGCCCGATTGGGCTTATTATCAGAGGATGTCTTATTTTGGGGGAAACAGAGCATGACATTTGAGACATTTCAAATTGATAGCAACCTGCAAATAGATTCTTTGAAGAAGACTCTAAAGAATAAAATAATTCTTTAGTGAAAGAGAAAAACATACAGTAGACAAGAACTAATATGGGGGGAAATAAAGAGGTGAAAGATTTGGGAAAAATTACTACACTCACCTTTAGTGAGATGGGTGACTACATAAATAAAATAAATTGTGGATTATAAAACAGAGGGGAGTAAAATTACAGTGTTTCCCCGAAAATAAGACTCTGTCATATATATATATATATGTGTGTGTGTGTGTGTGTGTGTGTGTGTGTGTGTTTTCTTCTAGCCAGGTTTTCCCTACGTAGCCAAGGTTTTTTTGTAGCTCCAGCTCAGTAGAATCACATCTACTCGGTTCTGGGCTTTTTTCCTTTCTAACACCTAGCAAGCTCTAACTGCTAGGTGGGAGACCTAAATAGATCCATTTCTAGCTCGTTAGCTGTCATCAGTAGGCCACACCCATATCCTCCCTGTAAAGGCACAGTATCAATTTTCTTACTTCTTTGTAGGGTTTATGTGTGTTTTTCTTCTAGCCAGGTTTTCCCTATGTAGCCAAGGTTTTTTTGTAGCTCCAGCTCAGTAGAATCACATCTACTCGGTTCTGGGCTTTTTTCCTTTCTAACACCTAGCAAGCTCTAACTGCTAGGTGGGAGACCTAAATAGATCCATTTCTAGCTCGTTAGCTGTCATCAGTAGGCCACACCCATATCCTCCCTGTAAAGGCACAGTATCCATTTTCTTACTTCTTCGTAGGGTTTATGTGTGTTTTTGTTCTAGCCAGGTTTTCCCTACGTTTTCCCTACGTAGCCAAGGTTAGGGAAAACCTGGCTAGAAGAAAAACACACATAAACCCTACGAAGAAGTAAGAAAATGGATACTGTGCCTTTACAGGGAGGATATGGGTGTGGCCTACTGATGACAGCTAACGAGCTAGAAATGGATCTATTTAGGTCTCCCACCTAGCAGTTAGAGCTTGCTAGGTGTTAGAAAGGAAAAAAGCCCAGAACCAAGTAGATGTGATTCTACTGAGCTGGAGCTACAAAAAAACCTTGGCTACATAGGGAAAACCTGGCTAGAAGAAAAACACACATAAACCCTACAAAGAAGTAAGAATATATATATATATATATATATATATATATATATATATATATATATATATATATATATATATATATGTGTGTGTGTGTGTGTGTGTGTGTGTGTGTGTGTGTGTGTGTGTGTGTGTGTGTGTAGTTAATATTTCGGGTTTCTTCCCATGTAATTGTGGATATATCCCTAAAAGGGTAGAAGCGACGTTTCGACAGAATCTCATATGCCATCATCAGGCTTATGTGAGGGGTCTTTGGCAGTAACTGCCGTTACTATTTCAAATCTGGTGCTGGTAGTCTGGGATGGCTCCACCTTTTCATTCTGATTGGCTGGGAGTCCCAGTATGTGTTTATTGGCTTGGCTTCGGGTGTATGGTCAGTTTTTCTCCACTAGGTGGCAGGGCTTCATCTTTGTGGCTGGTTTGAATATGATTTGGTTGGGATTTGTACATGTTTTTTGATTAATGTTTGATCTATGTTTTATATTTGGTGTTAAGATTCGTCTATCTATGAGAGCAGGTTTCCAAAGAGTAGGCAGACGTGAAATGTCATCCCGTTTATTCATGCAATATGGTCTTTTCTCTATTTCAATTGCTTCTCTGATTATTCTGCCATTGAGATGTTCTATTTTTGCAACTGTTTTTGTGTTATTAAAATTAATATTGTGTCCTGTTGTATTTATGTGTTGAACTAATGATGATGTGTGTTCTTGCTTTTGTATTGAGTTTTTGTGTTCCTTGATGCGCACACTCATTCTTCTGCTGGTCTGTCCAATGTATGTTGATGGGCATGAAGCACACGGGATTTCGTATATGCCTTGGTTTTCTAATTCTATTTTGTCCTTAGGGTTTCTCAGAATGGACGATATCTTTCTATCTGTGCAAAATATGGTTTTGATGTTGTGTCTATGTAGTACTTTGCTAATTTTATCTGTTGTTCCCCTTATATAGGGCAAGATGGCTTTCCCATTGTTTTGTTCCTCTTGTTGTTTTTTCTTCTGTCTAGGTGTTGCATGTTGGATCATATTGATGACTTTATTTCTACAGAACCCATTTGATGTCAGTACATTAGTTAGTGTATATAATTCTGTTTATATATAAAACCCTGAAATAAGTGCTTGGCCTTATTACCATGTGCTCAAAAGCCCGATTGGGCTTATTATCAGGGGATGTCTTATTTTGGAGAAAACAGGGTAGTTTGAATGGGGATTCAATCCTATGATAGCAATCAAATAAATTAAAGATTGTCAGAAGCTAAAGAAAGGAATGTAAAGTTGACTTTTAACAGTTATCCCACACACTCACTTTATAATAACACAAGGTAATTGTAAATCAATGTTTTCAACTTCTCATAATTTTGGCAACTTTTTGGTGTAGAGACTTCAGTTCTCAGAACTGTTTTGCAATAACTATATTAACCAGAGAATTCTGAAGTATACACATATCAAAGAAGCAAAGGATTGGGAAATAACGTTGTAGATACCCTGTTTCCCCCAAAATAAGACATCCCCTGATAATAAGCCCAATCGAGCTTTTGAGTTCATGGCAATAAGGCCAAGTGCTTATTTCAGGGTTAAAAAAATATAACAGAGGGTCTTATTTTCAGGGAAACACGGTAACAGTCATACTCAAATGTTCATCCTGCTGAAAGAACATATCTTAATGATGTTAAGGTTGAGAAACACTGACCTAGATAGAATGTTTAATTCTTTGAAAAGCAATGCAGAGTCCAGAATTGACTTTTATACTCTTTCTCAGAAATAATGAATGAAATCAGGGAGCATGATAGATTAGATAGACTGGAAGTCTTGAAAATTGATGGCTGTTTAGAAATATTACCTGCCAGGGCTGAAGACGTCTCCCCTCAGTTTCCAACACTCTATGATGAGGTCTCAATCTATGGAAAGCATTTACGGCATGTGCTAGAACATAGATAGCATTGTAAATACCGTAGCTGTGGCCGGTCATCTCCATTTCAAAAAAAGGTGCAGGGAGGTTTTCTATGGTCTCCATTCCATTACAGACTATGTCAACATTTTTTTGGGTTCCAGACTTTTGTATTAAACAGTCAAATGCCTGTTCCCAGAATTCCTTGAGAAAACCACCCTTTTTTATTCCAGAAAAGTTTATCTCATGGATAAATTCTGAGAAACCTAGAACTTTCTTTGAGTGAATTGTGAAGGAAAGAGCCCCATGGAGCATTTGTATATCCCAGGTCTTTTGAAGCACGGAAAAAATAATATCAATCTGGGCTGTAATAATCCATATTTTTCTGGCTAGATTCTTCTTATATTCTGATTGATTTTGAGCCCCCTTCATAATTATGGTCAACCACATAATAATGGCACTTTCACCGTGTATAATAATTGCATTGGCTTTGCTACTGAATAAGAATGAAATGCTGTCTACGACTTTCTTATTTATCTCTCCTAGTTTTTCCACATGGATATTATTTGGAGCTCTATTTGTAAAGGCTGAACAGATTCCATTCTCAGAAAACATTGGTTCCAAAGTTCTCAAGAAATGTTCTCCACTGTCATCATCAAAAGTCATTAGTCCAATCCATTTCCATCCAAAATGGAGAAGTAAGAGGACAATTCCCTGGTACTGAAGGGCTTCATTGGGGACCATTCGGTAAAAGATATCAGGATTGAGCTGATAATCTACTGCAGGTTCAAATGAACCATATGAAAACTGAGGGGGGGGAGGGAGGGAGGGAGGGATGGAGGGAGGGAGGGAGAGAGAGAGAGAGAGAGAGAGAGGGAGAGGGAGAGAGGAACATTTCAGAAAAATAACTTCAGCAACAGAGTGGTCAACGCCTGGAATGCTCTACCTGACTCCATTGTTACATCTTCAAACTCTCACAGCTTCAACCTTAAACTGTCTACCATGGTCCTCACCCCATTCCTAAGAGGTCCGTAAAGGGGGCATGCATAAGCGCACCAGCGTGCCTACCATCCCTGTCCTACTGTCCCCATTTATTTGTATTCATTTCCCTCATTCATGTCCATGTTCATATTCATACCTGCTATCTTGTACATGTTTGACAAACTAATAAATAACAATAAAATAGAACATTAAGGGCTGCATCAATTGCTGGACTATGTTGCACTGATTTGTTTGAGCTGTGTTGTTGGAGAAGGCATATTCCTTGGACAGCAAAGGTGACTAACAAGCACTGGAGCACATAACACCAGATATATCAGTGGAAGGAAAAATGGCAAAACTGCATCTCCCTTACTTTGGCCATGTCATGTAGTGTTGGATAGTGACGGGAGCAACATGGCGCTCCCATGTAACACTGCTCCTGTGCGAGCTGCACTGGCTCCCGATGGTCTTCCGGGTGTGCTTCAAGGTTTTGGTCATCACCTTTAAAGCGCTCAATGGCATAGGGCCTAGCTATCTTCGAGACCGCCTGCTGCTACCGATGACCTCCCATCGATCCGTGCGCTCCCACAGAGAGGGCCTCCTCAGGGTGCCATCAGCCAAACAATGTAGGCTGGTGACGCCCAGGGGGAGGGCCTTCTCTGTGGGGGCACCAACCCTCTGGATTCAGTTGCCCCCAGAGATAAGGAGAATCCAAGACCTCAGCGCCTTCCGCCGTGCCCTTAAAACCCATTTTTTCCAGCAAGCCGGGCTGGCTTAAGAAGAAATTTTAAATGTTTTAATTGGTTTGTGATTTTTAATTTCTGGGCCAAATTTATATATATTTTAATTGTTTTTTAATATTTGTATTTCATGTTCTTAATTCTGGCTGTACACCGCCCTGAGTCCTGATTGCTTTCTCCATTGAATTTCCTCACATTTTTATTTATTTATTTTGTTTTATTTTATTTCCAATTTATATACCGCCCTGAGTCCTCAGGGAGAAGGGCGGTATATAAATTGGAAATAAAATAAAATAAAATAAAATAAATAAAAATGTGAGGAAATTCAATGGAGAAAGCAATTGAGTTTGGAAGATTTAGCAGTAAAAGGAAACCAGGCTGCCAAAGAACATGGTGCCCGGATACCATCAAAGCTGACATTAGCTAGAGCAAACAACAACTCAAAGCAGCAGTGCAAGATTGGAAGATGTGGAGAATCACCAAGAGTCGGAAACAACTGAATGGATAACATCATCATCATCATCATCATCAATCATGTAGAGCACTAATTGGAGGTTTCTCTCTTGACTTGATTATTCAGTCCATGCATTTTAAAGCGTGCCAAATTTGAAAAAAAAACCCACTGAGTTAACCTACCCCTAGATAGCATTTATTTCTTAAGGTTATATTTTTTATGCTGCTGAAAAGAAAAAAAAAATTCTTCTTCCAGGTTTACTGTTGAACATAAATCTATAGTATGGAATTGCTTAATTAAAGTGTTGGATGGGGCTGCTTAGGCTATTGAATTCAAAATCTTGTTCAGTGCAGGGATCTTTTCCTGACTAATGGCAATCTAATGGTTATTTAATTGCATTATTTTTTCTAGGCCAACCTGTCGCATTTATTTACTCAGAAGATTAATTGGAAATTGGGTGGCGATGTAGACTAGTCTCCATATAGTGCACGATGTGAGTTGGTCATGGCTGAATAGTCTACACATTCCTGTTGCTGGACCTTACAAGAATCTCTCAGCAAGAAGAAACAGCATGAATACCAAAATTAAAAGAACCAACTGGCAAAGGATATAGGAGTTGTCCTGAAAATTGTACAACTTAATATGGGAAGTATGAGCAGGGCTAAAGCTAATTTGCAAATTTAGCAAGTTTAGCAAATTTGTTACCTTACTATATGAAGCAGACAGTGAACTGTAAATACAAAGGAGCATCTAACAAGCTAGAGTTGTTCTTACTGCTGTTCCAATACCAATTTGAATCACCTTTAAAATGTATGCAACGTTTTGAGCAGAATGTATTCTTCCTTCCCACTAGATGTGCTTAGAGATTTTAATGATGATAATCCAAAATCTGATTAATTCAGTTTCTGAATGTCTGTCTGATCATTGGTAAGCACAGGTACAATTTTGTATTCACACTTCATTTGATCTGAGGACCTCATATTTTTTTTTCCTTAATAGGTAGGATAATTAATGGACTCTAGAGTAGCTCCCTCGCTTACACATCATAAAGGTAAAGATAAAGGTTCCCCTCACATATATGTGCTAGTTGTTCCTGATTCTAGGGGGCGGTGCTCATCTCTGTTTCAAAGTCAAAGAGCCAGCACTATCTGAAGATGTCTCCGTGGTCATGTGGCCATCATGACTAAACACCAAAGGCGCATGGAATGCTGTTACTTTCCCACCAAAGGTGGTCCCTATTTTTCTACTTGCATTTTTTACATGCTTTTGAACTGCTAGGTTGGCAGAAGCTGGGACAAATAATGGGAATTCACCCCATTATGCGGCACTAGGGATTCGAACCGCTGAACTGCCGACCTTTCGATCAACAAGCTCAGCTTCTTACATATCATAAACCACCTCTTTTCCTCTCTCTTTAACATGAAATTGCTTTTGGAGCAGACATAGGGGAAATGAGTGGCGTAGTGGGCTAAGTGCTGTTAAAGTAGCACTTAAGTTGCCAGCTGCCTGCAATTATTGCAAGTTCAAATCTCACCAGGCTCAAGGTTGACTCAGCCTTCCATCCTTTCAAGGTAGGTAAAACGAGGACCCAGATTATGGTGGCAATAAATTGACTTTGTATAAAAAAGAACACCGCTTGGGGGAGGGGGGGCCAAAGCCCTACTAAGCAGGTATATACAAAAGTATGAAGGCTATTGCTTAATGCATTGTAAGCCGCCCTGAGCCTCCGAAGAAGGGCAGCATATAAATCTAACTAATAAATAAATAAATAAATGGATTTATTTCCCAGAAAAAGCATGCATGACGAGAATGAATTAGAATTCCAAACATTGAGCCTACCTGTGGAACCTTGTAAATATCCAAGATGTCACCCATTCTTGAGGAGATAGAGTAACTAAGTCCACCAATAACTCCAACTATATTTTCAGACAAGTGACATTTGTAATTGGGGACAAATCTCTGTGATTTGAAGAGCAGATCCAAAGTGTTTCGATAAGCCATCTGGGCTGTATGGTAGCTGTCATAGATGTGGAAACCAACAGTGGTATTGTTCAAGAAATAGGAATTCTTATTTATCTCATGGATAGCATAGACCATGGCTAGCACATGTTGATAAAATTTAGGCACCACACTGCAAAGAAAGAGATTAATAATTTCATGTAATAATTCATTGTTTGAAATATATAATGCCCGCATGAAGGAATGTAATCATAGTTTCTAAGGAGACATAAAGAGAATAAACAAAAAATTCAAGTATGATCTTTTACTTTTCTGAGGTACTGAATCAATGTTCAATATCTCACAGAGTCATATTTATTGTGCACCAAATTATATCTATTAAGGAAAAAAGGGATAAAAGTATCATTAATTCTCAGTTGTTATAATTCCAGTGTTAGCAGAAACTCAGTGTTTTCTCCTTTGAATTTATTTGAATGAATAAAAACAAAATAAGTTACTAAGTATCAAAAAAATATATGCCACATCAAATCATTAATGGCTTTATTTTGTAGAATTATCTTTGCTGTCATTTGCTTCAAAATCTATAGACTTAGAATAATTTAGAATTATACATATGTCATTTAACTCAACTTTCCTCCTGTATTTTAACATTTTTTTGTTTTAAACTGCCTTGACATTTTCCCTGTCTTGAGTACTTCAAAAACCCATCTCATTTCATGAGATCTTACATCTTTTACTAAAACTGAGGGTTTTGAAATTAATTTTGGACAATAAATGCATCCATATGATCATTCATTAAATAAACTTGACTTTGATTACCTATATTGAGAGATATTTTATTGTGACCGTTGATTCTGCAAATATATTGCTATTAGAGAAAGATGGTACAACACAAGAACATTAAAATCCATTAGACTTTTGCTATAGGAACATTAGCAGTTTTTAGAATGAGAGAGCAAATTACATTATTGTGAATAATATAGATCAATATTTCATATTATTATAGCCATTGGGGAAGAGTGAAGGAGACATACACACAAAGTAATTAAGCAATATAACAAAGAAAAACAACTACAGCTACTGGGAAAAAAGAAAACAAGTAATATCATCCTATTGCAATCTCTGGACATATATGGAGTAATCTAGAAAATAATTGATCATATTTGAAGGTATCTTCTTTGAAGAAAGAAAGGAAGGAAGGAAGGAAGAGGAAGGAAGGACATGTTTAAAGTTGGAATTCAGTACAATTAAGAGCTAGAGAAAGCATATATTATTTTCCTTAAAAATGTAAAGGATCATTGTAGTTCTACAAGATGCAGAGCATGAAATCATGCACCCTCAAAAGATTTTATTCACATCATTTAGATCAGCTTCCTAGGCTGGTCCTTTGCTAGTTCTGGAACACATAATACATTATATAAAATAGACCAAGTTTCCAACAGTCACCCATCCACTCTTTCTTAATTTGCATCAACACAATTGGAAGTAATAATTCACATAATATGGCTCACTTCCTTACAGGACGACATTAATCCTCTCTTGAGAAGGGGGTCTCTTAAAGAAAACATGAGGTATGAAAGAATAAATCTGTGACATAACTCCACCAATGAGAATTTCACCCGGTTGGTGCCATTCATGTGGGATATAGACAACTTCATGTTCAAGGCACATAGGATTACATATTTTGCATACTATATGAGGGAGCGCAAGCAGTGCCATCATTAACATTTCCATCTTTTAACAATAATTTTTTGCTTTGGATAAAAAAAAAACTACAGTGGTGAGTTTTCTTGTTGCTGGGAATTTATTTTGTGATGCACATCTACCCTATATTTCCATCTTGTAAGTTTTCCATGGTATGGAATCCTTTCAGCTCCCAGCAAGATATACTTTGGTGAAAAATTGGCTTAAGTATAAAATATGGAAACTATCAATGTTCCACCTGACAGACATCTACCTGTTTTAAGAGTACGGCAGGATTCATATAAATGTTTTTGATGACTTCTGTTTTTCTTTTCTTTCTCTGTTGGTGACTTCTGGAAAACCACAAGAGACTTTACTGTGCAAACAAATGACAACACTCTTGATAATTACAGACAAGATCATTATTACTGAGGGACTCTGCACAGCTGTGGATCCATGAGGCAAATATAATCATAATTTCTATGGGATAGTAGAATTGAAACAGCAGAATTACATATAGGATAGCCAGCCAAAATTATAGAAGTGTAACTGTCATGATAGAACTATGTTTTACTATTTCACATATTCATATACAGCTTCTTGCACCTTCTTGGATAGGTAGCCAAATACTTAACCCAGTTAAAATTAAATAAATGAATCCAAATATCTCCTAAGTAAGCCTGATCAGTTATTAAAAGGCTCTTATTGAAAATTCTAATTTCCAAACATTGTGGGAAAAGAGCTTTGTTAGTCTATGGTCTATAGTCACCATAGTCTATGGTGATGAAAAATCAGAAGAGTATGGTACTTTTATTATTAATTATTATAACTTTTTATTAAAAAGGAAAATTTGCTTCACCAGATGGACAGAGGGGCTATATTGACCTTAATTGGGATGAGACATTGGTAGGATGGGGAAAATAAAGAAGACATGATCTAGAAATGCATAAGAATAGGTAGAAAGTATTTATTTCTCAAATTGTATTGAGCTTTGCTGCACTATACAGGTACAGACTTCAAAAGTTATTTTCCTTTTTGTTGTTTCTTATTAATTGTCCTTTGCTATTAAGATCAGGCCTCAAAATGATGATATGACATTTTGGAGCAAAGATGCAACCCAGTAACCCAGTACTGGAAGCCAGGATGGAAAAGATCTCCACAGCCACCATGTATTTTCCTTTGGTACTTAGATAAGTTGGGACAAAAGACAACCAGACACTGCAAAAGACCAACATGCTGAAGGTGATAAATTTGGCTTCATTGAATGTATCTGGCAATTTCCGAGCAAAGAAAGCTACCATGAAGCTGATGAGAGCCAAAAATCCCATGTAACCCAGAATATAGTAAAACATGTTGCCTGATCCTTCATTGCA
Source organism: Pantherophis guttatus (assembly GCF_059756535.1). Classification (NCBI taxonomy): domain Eukaryota; kingdom Metazoa; phylum Chordata; class Lepidosauria; order Squamata; family Colubridae; genus Pantherophis; species Pantherophis guttatus. The sequence continues at coordinate 15,567,418 of NC_142066.1, forward strand.
TTCCACTACAATTTCTTCAGGGAGAGTTGTCATATCTAAATCTAGAAATGGAGGATCAGTACCCAGCCATATCACACAAATACCTGTTTGAATAAGTGAGCCGCATAAAACAATAGCAAATGCAAATCTTTTCCCCACCCATTTCCTTATTCCAGCTCCTGGTTTAGTAGCCATGAAAGCAAGAACCACTATAATTGTTTTGGCCAGAACAGAAGAAATAGCCACTGAGAAGATGATCCCAAATGTAGTTTGTCGGAAAAGGCAAGTCAGTGACTGGGGGCAGCCGATGAATAACAGAGAACAGAGAAAGCAGAGAAGGAGCGAAATAAGGAGGACGTAAGTGAGAGTTTGGTTGTTCGCTTTGACAATAGGAGTTTTCCGGTGCTTAATAAAGATTCCAAGCACCAAGATTGTGGTTGTAGAAAGAGTAAGAGCCATAAATGTCAAACTCGTGCCTAGAGGGTCAACATAACTCAGGTAATTTAGTTCCTTGTAAAGGCATTGATCTTTTCCTTTGTTAGGATATTGATCTTCAGGGCATTTGAAGCAGTCATTCATATCTTGGAGAAATAGAGAGAAACAGAAAAGACAGAAAATATATGAGAAGGGCCGAACAGCCTTGTAGATCTGATCTACAGTATACTGTCTCATATCACAATACAATGTTATTAGTTATAATACAATGCAATTAATAATTAGGGCATTTCTAAAATACTCCTTTAGTTTAGGACAGAACCTTGCAAGTGGAATCCTTCTGATGAACTTTTCCTGAAATTCCCAAACGGGTTTTTAATGGATCATTCGGTTGCACTTGGCAATTAGTTAGTTAGGTAACTAGTTGAAACACAACACAAAACACTAATCCTGTTTTCACTGAAAAACATTTTGAACCCTTTATGCCTTGTGCTATAATTTTAAATATCACCATGGCATAGGAAAAAAGGAATCCTACTAACCAGAATCTGAATTCTAGGGCAGTTGAGATAGGAGCTACTATTAATAAAATGTGAAAACAGTTAACATTTTAGCTACCAGTTTTTTTCATCCTTCCAGTGTTCTATTACAGGGCACACTAAACCACAAAATGAAAGTAGCCTGGTGCATTATGCCAACCCTGCTTAGAGGATGATTCAGTGTATTTGGATAAACTGATGATGTCACATACCAAAGAAGCAAATGATATAATTTGCAACCGTTACATCCGGTCATCATCAGAATAGAATAGAATAGAATAGAATAGAATAGAATAGAATAGAATAGAATAGAATAGAATAGAATAGAATAGAATAGAATAGAATAGAATAGAATTCTTTATTGGCCAACTGTGATTGGACACACAAGGAATTTGTCTTTGGTGCATATGCTCTCAGTGTACATAAAGAAATAATAAAATTATTTGACAGTGTTGAGGGAATTAGTTGTTTAGCAGAGTGATGGCATTCGGGAAAAAACTGTCCTTGTGTCTAGTTGTTCTGGTGTGCAGTGCCCTTTGTTTTGAGGGTAGAAGTTGAAGCAATTTATGTCCAGGATGTGAGGGATCTGTAGATACGTAGATAATGACAGTCAATATGAAATTTGCACCACAATGCAAATGGTTGGCTCCAATCCTACAGGTCTTTAGGAAGGTGGATAAGATGTGTCTTCCCCCCTCCCTCAAGTTTTGGGATCTAGTTGAGTGGAATCCCCAATGTGTGAGTTATAGAAGTTTTCATTTTTCTTTATCATTTTATTGCTTGATACGCTTTAATGTCTTAGGTTATTCTGTTCCAATTATTTCAGGGTTTTTGTCTTTTGTACATTGTTCAGAATTGAATAGTTTGGGTGAGTATGTTATATAGTTTGGGTAAGTGCATAAATAAATTTGGGAGGATGAGATGCAGAGTCATTTAAGTTAAGAACCAATGAAATTATATCATAAGTAAATCTGGAGCCAATATATATCTCTAACTTCTGTCCTTACAACTATTTCCTTAGTGACATATCCTTGGTTACTGCACCTGGGATTCAATCTTATGTTTTCATGAATATTAATCAGTATTCTGATCTAGGCTTCCTTAAAAAGCATGAAGCAGATTCTTGGTCCCAGCAAAACTCCTTTTATTTACTCAACTGTGAATTCCTTTCATTCACAGTCAGCAAGGCTTGGCAAACAGTCTTTCAGAGGAATATTTATCAACACACCTTATCTCGCTTGGAAAGGTGCCAGATAACTAGTTTCCAAATGCAGGACAAGGCAAAACTTGGCACAGGGTCTCTTATAGTCACAAACAGAACTTTCCACTCTTGAAATGACCGAACGAATGAATTGTTTCCTCCAAAAGCCCACTCCCCATTTGCTCCTCTTTTATTTCCTATGAGAGGGGCCATTCACCTCCAAGGTGTGGCTTTACTTCCAAGTCGACCCTGCTTTCTTAGTTGTTCTTGTCTTTTAGCAGCTCTGCACATGCGCACACTGGGAACAGGCTTCAGCTATTCCTCTTCCTCGCTGCTGTCTAACTCCCTCTCTGTCTCTGATGCAGCGCTCTCGTCTGAGCTTTCCCCAGCCCCCAGGGCTGGCCCAAATTCCTCGACAACCTCTTCACTGTCCGACTCTGCTGCCGGCTCTGCTGGCTACTGGCGGGCCAAAACAATGAGCAACAGAAACAAACTTTGTCATGAGCAACAGAAACAAAACTTAGTGTATTCAAACTTATACCACAGTTTAGATCTAAACATGGTGTTGAAAGCTGACCTAAAGTCAATAAATAAAAGGATTGCTCACCTTTTCAGTAGGTGTTGTAGCACTATAGCATGTTCTAACATTGATCTACCTACTCCAAACCCAGCCTGTTCATTCATCAAAATGTCCTCAGATTCAAGCCAGTCACTAAATTTATTTTGTAGATGTTTAGCCTACATTTTGTTTATCAGACTTCATGAACTAATTGGACAACGTTGTATGGATCATGTTTTTTGATCAAATCCCAGTTCTTTGGTATAATGGAACAGCAATCTATTGCTGTGAAAAGTGAAACCCACCATTCCAAATTATCTTTTAATACTTTGCATGTAATAAGATCTGAATTGGGAGCTTTCCCAAGTTTCAGCTCTTTAATTGTATTCCTGAATATGGCGGCCAAATGAGAAAAGAGATCACATCCAGCTCCAAATTCAGCAATCATTTTTCAGGTACGGAAGCAGATTGAACTTTGATTATTTATGAATGATTTTTTTCACCATGCATTCTTATAAAAGGTAAAGGTAAAGGTTCCCCTCGCACATATGTGCTAGCCATTCCTGACTCTAGGGGGCGGTGGTCATCTCCGTTTCAAAGCCAAAGAGCCAGCGCTGTCTGAAGACATCTCCATGGTCATGTGGCCGGCATGACTAAACGCCAAAGGTGCACAGAACGCTGTTACCTTCCCACCAAAGGTGGTGCCTATTTTTCTACTTGCGTTTTTTACCTGCTTTCGAACTGCTAGGTTGGCAGAAGCTGGGACAAGTAATGGGAGTGCACCCCGTTACGCAGCACTAGGGATTCGAACCGCTGAACTGCCAACCTCTCGATCGACAAGCTCAGCATCTTAGCCATTGAGCCACCATGTTCCTTATATGCATTCTTATAACTTATATCAAATGTATAGCATCATGGGAAGTATTGGTATATCTTCCTCTTCCATCCTGCTGTACAACAAAACTAAATTTATGACATATATGTTTTATTTGTCTTTTACAATGGGATGTTCCCTACCTGTCTGGTTGGAAATCTTTCCGGATGGACATTCAGCACAACCATAGCAACAAAATGGTTCCCCTTCTTTGCTTTGTCTGCTATAGCCTGGAAGGCAGCGGTGGTTGCACAGGGACAAGGGCACAACCTGTCCATGGTAAAGAAGAACCCATTTTACTCACATTTGTTGTTTAATTAAGCTTCAACATGGTGTGGTACTCAAACAATGGCATCATGGACATTAAAGTGATTTTGTGCTCAAAATATTATTAACCCACGGAGAACGAGAACCTTAGCTTCCAGATTGTAGATACTGGTTTTGAATTCTCCCAGATGCTATGGATAGAAGCAACACTGGTTGAATACTCAATTCTAGCCTTCTTTACCCTGCCAAGGAAGTTGATAAACAGTATTGGAAGAAATATCCATCTGGTTCAGTTCCAAGCAGGGAGAAAGACACTGGAAACACGGAGGCTGATTGGAAAGGTGGTTTAATGAAGCAGAACCATCAAGCCCATGGTCCTGGTGCAGTTGACCACATGGAGTTGAGAGAGAGGTATTTATACCCTCTCTTGGGATTTGAACTTGAGCTTCCTGTTCCTGTGCAAGCTATTGGCTGTTGTAGGGGTCATAGCTAATTTTGTAGGTTTTCTGAGTCACGTTTGGTTGAAGCTTGCTGGGTGATGCAATATCCCCGGGCGATTTTGTAATGCAGTTAGCCCTGCTGCTAGATAATCCTATTATGTCCTGGAGGGTCATGTCTTAATCCCATCACCCTGTATCTGAAGGTCTTTTGTCTTGTAGATAGGCTGGCCCAGTCCATCTCAATGGACACCAAACATCTGCTGGGGGCAGGGAGCTGAAGCTCTGACCTTCTGTCTCCCTTAAGATTTCTATTTCTCTTTTAGGGGAAATATAATATTCTACCTTTTTAATATTTCCTAAAATATTTCATTCTTCTAGGAGGGGTAGGTGCTAACTATATACAACAGATATCAGCATAAATTCCCAGGGTTTTCAGCAATATCTGAAAAGTTACTTATTGACAAATGTATGGACTTTCATTGTCCCAAAAGTGTTTTTTATTCAAAAAGGAAACAGGACTTCCTTTGGTTGTTTTTTTCTTTGAAAACTTTTGCTTCTCATCCAAGAAGCTTCTTTGGGACAACCATGACCTGGATGATTGAGAACTTCCATAGATGTTATGGACTTTCTGGCTCTCTCTTTTTTTCAACCACCTTTGGTTTTGAGATTTCTACAGCTATTCCTCTGAATATATAATTAACATCTTTTTGACAAATTTCTGTAACCCTGAGGACTAGATGTTTTGAAACACTTTCTGGTATTTCTTACATTTATATTCTGCCTTTGAAGTGGTATACAGAATTATATACAGAAAAATAGTGTCTGTCACCAAGTCACCCACCGCTGAGGGTGGATTTGAATCTGGCTCGCTCAAATTTTAGTTCAAACTCTTCATCCAATATCATACTTTTACACTTTTGCTTGATGCATGGCATTGGACCTGGGTACCTTCGAGACCGTCTTCTGCCACCAATAGCCTCCCACCGCCCAGTCCGCTCCCACAGAGAGGGTGCCATCTGCCAAATTATGTCGGCTGGCGACACCCAGGGGGAGGGCCTTCTCTGTGGGAGCCCCTGCCCTTTGGAATGAACTGCCCCCAGAAATGCGTAAGATCTCCGACCTCCGTGTATTTCGTTGTGCCCTCAAAACCTTGTTGTTCCACCAGGCTGGGCTATCAATGTAAAGATTTTAATTGGTTTTAAATGTGGGATATAAAATTTTGGGGTTTTATAATTGAGCCAATTATTTAATAATTTTATTATTATTATTAAATAATTATTATATTATATTATATTATATTATATTATATTATATTATATTATATTATATTATTATTATTATTATTATTATTATTATTATTATTTATTCACAAGCATTTTGTTCAAAGATAGTGCTATATCCCCTCTTATAGGAAATAGACTCATGAGACAACTAATATAATGGAATGTGCACCTGAAGAAGCAATATGTGTGCGTGGGGGGGAGAGAGTTATGGCAACACAGAGTTTTCTCAGAGAGAGGCCTGGATTAAGTCCTGACTTGGATAGGGAGGCTTCAAGTAAACTCACCCTAGAATGTCTAATGATATATCTAGTACAGGAGTGTCAAACTTGCAGCCCGCGGGCCGAATATGTCACATGCTGGCTCCGTCCCCGCCCAGTTTAGCGAAGTGGGAAAAAAAGCCCCGATACATCACGTGACACCTGTGTGACAATGGGAGTTTGACATTCCTGATCTAGTAGGTTAAAAACAGCTTTAGTTTGGCAATATTCGGTCTATTGCATGTAATCTTTTCATTGTTCCTATCACCCATCTCCTCCCACTTGCTGGTATCCTTACCAGTGGTGGGTTGCCCCCGGTTCACATTGGTTCTATAGAACCAGTAGTAAAACCAGTGGGAGGCTCCGCCCACCGACCCCGATGTCATCAAAATGTTTCTGCGCATGCACCACTGCGAACCAGTAGTAAAGGTAAGTAGAACCCAGCCCTGATCCTTACGATTTATATTGACTGTTTCCTAATATGATTCGATTGCTTATTTGTTCCCTATGACTATCATTAAGTGTTGTACCTTGTGATTCTTGATGAACGTATCTTTTCTTTTATGTACACCGAGAGCGTAAGCACCAAGACAAATTCCTTGTCTGTCCAATCACAGTTGGCCAATAAAGAATTCTATTCTATTCTATTCTATTCTATTCTATTCTATTCTATTCTATTCTATTCTATTCTATTCTATTCTATTCTATTCTATTCTATTCTAAAGCAAATAAAGGATTGAACTTGATTGGCTATTGCTGTGTTGTCTCTAGCCTTGAACCTGAGGCTTTACAGCATGTTTACTCCACATTTACTTTTATCTAAGGTACCTTCTACCAAGATACTTCTTTTGTGCCCCTCCTTGGCTCTTCATTGACCCCATGGTCTCTTCTGTCCATCATTTAGTTCTGTAATGATATTTTGTTATTTGACCTAACTGATCAGAGGAGAACTGCAAGGAATTATGAAATGGGGATATACGTTCCTTACAATTCCCAAAGTTGACCCTTGATGAGGATGAATGGGACCCAAATATGTATGAGGTTTAGAGAAGCTTTAGATCTTGGTGTTTAGTCTTACCTCTCCAAATGTATAGTGCCAGGTAATGATCTTCTCATTAATAGACAGCTGTTTGTCCCACGGAGCTTGAGGATCCATTTTCCCGACTTTCACTTTTAAGAAAGATTGATTTGGAAAAGTTATCCAGTTGATAATATCAAATCCATCTACTAATTCGCCATTCTCATTAAAAAACAAGGTGTCTCCTGCACTGTTGTTAAATGAGATCTTCTTCAGGAAAGGGTGGATCTTAAGGTGAAGAAAGCCAAGCGTAGGTTTCACAAAATTGTCTTTACCTGTTTATTTCTGAACTATCTCTACCACCCACTCTCGAAACATCTCAACAGTTTGCAATATATGCGCCCACTGAAAATCAAGTCACTAAAACGGTTAGATTTAAAATTTAGAAGAACAAAGGAGAAAAGTAGCAATAATAATTAAAATTAGCAACATGAGCAATTAAACACCGGTACACAAGTTTTGGTGCCTTGACAACAGCTCCAAAACCAGTTTTGTGTTCTTTGTCTGAAAACTGTTAAGTAACAAGCTAGTGGTAGAGTGCCTACTTATGTTTCAGGTTCTATACATAAGACTTTCTCCTCCATGATCAAACAGTGGATTCACTCTGTTTTATTTTGCATCAACCAGGCAGTGGTGAAATCCAATTTTTTTTACTACCGGTTCTGCGGGTGTGGCTTGGTGGGCGTGGCAGGGGAAGGATACTGCAAAATCTCCATTCCCACCCCACTCCAGGGGAAAGGATATTGCAAAATCTCCATTCCCACCCCACTCTGGGGCCAGCCAGAGGTGGTATTTATCACTTCTCTGAACTATTCAAAATCACTGCTACCGGATCTCCGAACTGCTCAAAATTTCTGCTACCGGTTCTCCAGAACCTGTCAGAATCTGCTGGATTTCACCCCTGCAACCAGGCCTTATTGAGGAATAAAAGTACAGTATTTTTTGGAGTATAAGACACACTTCCCTGTCCCTAAAAGTGGGTGAAAATTTCATTGTATCTTATAGACTGAATGCAGGTCTGTTTTTGGCCTCCTGAACCCTCCACATGTTGCATTTTTGCCCTCCCCAGAGTCCCCAGAAGCACTCTGCAGTGTTCTACACATCCCATTTTGCCAAAAATATACCTATTTTCACCAAAAATGGCTCTGTTTTTGGGCTCCTGAACCCTCTGCACATCATGTTTTCACTCTCCGCTGCCCCCAGAAATTTTTGGTGAAAACAGGCCCGTTTTTGGCAAAAACGGGACATGCGAAACACTGCAGAGTGCTTCTGGGGGCTGGGGAGGGTGAAAACGTGACGTATGGAGGACAAAACTATTTTTTTCTTGTTTCCTTCCTGTAAATCTAGGTGCATCTTATAGTCCGGTGAGTCTTATTGTCCGAAAAATATGGTAGGTTCTTTGATAGATTGAATTTCTTCTTCAAGATCTAACTGCTGACAAGGCCTCTGAAAAGGGGTAGAATTATTAAATTATTCATCTATGTTCCTTGGTAATGACTTGCTGGCCTATCTGTGCCAAATTATCTATTCCCTGCAATAAATAAAATTTATTTATTTATTTTAAAAATAAAATTTTTTAAAAACACATTTACACTAGAAGCCATGACACAAGTTAAGAAGTATGAGGACATTGAGATCCATACATTGTTATTTTGATGGCATTTGAAGATTGTTGTAGGTGCCTATGCTAGAAATGCAAATGAATTATTTTAGAATTAATTGCTTTTCTTCCCACTACTGTATAAGCTCGATGTCAGCACTTCAACCTGCATTTACTCTAGTGCTGACATAAGAAGGAGAAGAGGGGGAAGTTTGCAAGAGGACCCTTGACTTCTCACCTACTTACTTTCTCTGAAGATAATATCCCCTAGGAGATGAGATGGGAGGGGGGACATTCCTGGGAGCTTAAGTAGTAGATATGGGGAGAGTGATTTGGAAGAAGGCCAATGAGACACAGAGAATTGGGGAATGGAAAGCGAAGGTTTGGGGTCAGGAAGTCAGAGTTGGCTACGCCACGATCGGGGACAGGTTGTCGTGCTTAATAAAATGAAAGATTTCTTCAAAGACTATCTGTTTGGAAATGCAATTTATTTTATTTGAGACGACATCGAAACCTGACACTCATAAAGGAAACTAGCTTTGAAAGAAAAGATGTTGCAGTAGACAGGGAATCACTGTTTTTCAGTCTCTTTCAGCTTGGCTAGTTTGTCCACACTCAAATGAATAGGTGTATGTATATTCAACTGCTTTTTGTATAATGACTTGGGTAACCAAACTATCCAGAGTTTAATGACTGAATCATAGTCCTGCTTTGTTAGGAATAGCAATAGCAATAACACTTAGACTTATATATCGCTTCACAGTGCTTTACAGCCCTCTCTAAGCAGTTTACAGAGTCAGCCTCTTGCCCCCAACAATTTGGATCCTCATTTTACCCACTTTGGAAGGATGTAAGGCTGAGTCAACCTTGAACCTGGTGAGATTCAATCTGCCAAACTGCTGGCAGAAGTAGCCTGCAGTACTGCACTCTAATCGCTGCGATACCGTGGCTCATTTAGAATAGCACATATTCTACATCCTAGATTGCTATCTACTAATAAAAAAGATAGGCTTGCTTAATATGAAGGACATTACCTGAAAATGTTGTAGTTTTGAAGACTCAACATAGTGTTCATCAATCCCCAACCTGTGTTTAGTTCTGGACGAATACATAGCATGGAAAGCATGAGCCACAGCATAGATTGCATTGTAGATGCTGTAGCTTTGACTTGTCATCTGTATTTCAAAAAGAGGTCCAGGAATGTTCTCCAATTGCTCATCTCCAGTGCAGGATGTTAATTGATTCTCCCCTCCACCTGCATCTTCAAATATACAGTCAAACGCCTGTTCCCAGAAAAGCTTGATAAAGCTATCAGCTTCAGAATGTGGATTCAAATTGTGAAGAAAATTTTGGAAATTCTTCACCTCCTTGGAATGAATTGCAAATGATAAGGCTCCATGGAAGATCTGTATACTTATCTGTCTGTGAAATGCTTCAGATGAGAAATCCCAAGGAGCAGTCACAACCCACACTTTGTCAACAGAATGTAATTCAAAATTGTCAACCATAAACACCAGCCAATGAATACCCAGCATGGCTTGCGTATCTGCCTTCGCGACAACTACACTGGCATTTGTTCGATGGAGAGTCAGAACTATATTCTTTAATTGGTTGACTAATTTATCCAGCTGAAAAAAATACTCATGTTTAGGTGTTCTCTCTGTGAAGGCAATACAGATTTCTCTCTCGAAAAGCAGGTGTGTTAAGGTCTGCACAAATATTTCCCCTTTCTCATCTCCCAGGGCAATGATCCCAACCCATTTCCACTGAAAATATAACAGAAGCTGGACAACTCCATTCAACTGATAAGTTTCACTAGGAGTCATCTGGTATAAGAAAGCAAGTTGATTTTTTTCTCTTACTGCTGGTGAAAAGAAGCTATAGGTGACCTAGAAAAGATTGAAGAGATATTCATCGGGTTAGCAGATTTCATGCATTTGTTTGACACCTACATATGAAACCCACCTCGGTATGGTATGGTATGGTATGGTATGGTATGGTATGGTATGGTATGGTATGGAAGGAAGGAAGGAAGGAAGGAAGGAAGGAAGGAAGGAAGGAAGGAAGGAAGGAAGAGTTTGATAGGTAGATAGATACTGTGATAGAGAAAAAAAGAGATAGAGAAATGGGTGGGTAGCCTACAGCCCTTGCATAATTTGACAATTTCTCACCCAGATATTGACAAGGTCCAACTCTGTTTAGCCTTTGCGGGCTAACAAAATTCTCTGAATGCTTCCAGGAGTGAGTGACTACATTTTTAATTGACCACTTCAAATTGGATTGTTTCAATAATCAAGATTCTTTTGCAATTCTTTGAAGCAAAGTGGGTTAACATCTTCCTTGCATCAACATCAGTTTAAAAGGGCTTATTCTTCAGTCAAACACCTAGACTTTTTCTGTTTTTCAATCTATCTTGAAATCACCCCATTAAGTGAACAAACAAGTAAAATGAAATTGCAATAATAACAGGGATGAAATGCTCCCGGTTCGGACTGGATTGCCCGATCCGGTAGCAATGGCAACGGGTGGTTTGGAGAACCGGTAGCAAAAATCCCTGCACACACCCCCCACCATGCCCAGCTGAGCCAGAGGATCATCAGAGGCTTTTTTTTTTACTTTTAAAAGCATTTTTTCTACAACCTCTTCCGACGAAAAAATGCTTTAAAAAAAAAAAAGCCTCTGATGATCGTGCGGCTCAGCTGGGATAGTCAGAGGCTTTTCAAAGCATTTTTTTCTGCAACCTCTTGGCCGAAGAGGTGGTAAAAAAATGCTTTGAAAAATCTCTGACGATCCCAGCTGAGTTTCCTGATCGGCAGAGGCTTTTCAAAGCATTAGAAAAAATGCTTTGAAAAGTTAAAAAAAAAAATTGGCCATGCCCACCCAGTCACATTACACCCCCCCCCCACCAAGCCATGCCCTCAGAACTGGTAGTAACAAATTTTACATTTCACCCCTGAGTAATAATATTATTTCAACTGATTACACTCTGCTTTCTTTCAAGTGGACTCATATTACCTGAGAAATTTTGTAGAGAGTTAAGATGGAGGCCATGTGTAGAGTGATTTCAGAATCCAGGCCCCCAATGGCTGCTATCAGATTCTTTTCAACATCACACTTGTAATTGGGGACAGTCTTGTTATAGCGAGATACAAGGTTCAGCGTATTTTGATTAGCCATGCGTGCACTGAAGTAACTTTCATAGATCTGGAACCCCAAGGTGATGTTGGGTAAAATTTTACGGTTCTCATTGATCTCATTCACAGCAAACACCATTGATAGGACATGCTGATAATTCTTGGGCACTGTGCTAGAACAAGAAGAACATTGTATGTATGTACACAAAATCTTGTACACTTGCTGGAATCATGCTCCTGTTTAACACCCATAATGGGACACCCCATAGAACAAAATTGTTGCAGCTAGAGGTTGTCTGGAGTTGCGGTGGTTAGAGTACAGTATCACAGGCTAATTCTGCTCACATTGCCAAGAGTACGATTCTTTTGATCTTGACTGGTTTGAGATTGACTTAGTCTTCCACCTTTCGGAGATCAGTAAAATAAGGATGCATATTGTTGGGGGCAATATGTTGACTCTGCAAACTGCTTAGAGAGTGCTGTAAAGCACTGTGAAGCAGTATATAAGTCTAAGTGCTAGTGCTAGTGCTATTTTTTCATTTTAAAATAGTGTGTACTTTTGAAACATATCTTCAGAGTTCTGATGAATGAAGGGAGTAAGTAAGGAAGAAGAGGGAGGGAGGGAGGGAGGGAGGGAGGGAGGAAGGAAGGAAGGAAGGAGAGAAAGTAGGTGCGTTAAGGATCAAACGAGTTCCCTTACTATATTGTATTCTATTTTTCCTTAAATGTTGTTCAACTAAATGAAGGAATGTTATCCAATTAGCTAGGATATGTTTGAAGATATATAACAAGATATGGTGAAAAATGGTTAATTCGTGATAAAGAACTATATGAAAGAGATATGGAAAAAATGGGAAGATTGGAATAGATTAAAAAGATTAATATATATATATATATATATAATGTATAAGATGTGACCCAGTCAACACTCTGTTCATAAAATATGTATGATGAAAGAAAAATTTTAATAAAACTTGCTTACAAAAAAAAAAAAAGAAAGAAAGAAAAGAAAATACTGTATAGCAGCAAGATTTAATCTAAAGGATATTTCTTTATACTATAATATGAACATACAGTATAGATTTTGTATGATTAATTTATATAAAAGGCAAAATGTGGAACTATGGATAGAAATAAAAGTCACTTTGAAAACTGAAGTGGTAAAAAAACATTTCCAAAATTTCAAAGAAACTTTCAGGACAAGCTGTCACAGAAGGAGGAGATGATGGGGGACGAAAGCTTTGGACAAGGTCGACGAGGTTGAAAAGGGAAAAGAGTGAAACAACGATGTACATTGTCCCTTAACTGTTTAACTTATGTTTGAGATTGTTATAAAAGTAGCATGATGGGGCATGATGACAACAGGGATCAGACTTGGAAGTTGACCTTATTAAAATTCCTGCTTGAGCATAGGATTCGACTAGAAGACCTCCAAGGTCTATAATTTGATATAAATCAAATTAAAAAAAAAAAAAGGTCTGTTCGAACTCTGTTATTATGTTAAATGGAAGTAGCAAGCAGTCTATCAACAGAAAAAGTGCACCACATGCCGAAGTCGAAACTGATGGCAAAACATAGAGTGAGTTTTTCTGAAGTATTTGTACTAATTTTTAAGCAAAACTTCCTTCCTCCCTTTTTCCTTCTCCCTCTTCTCCTTCTTCCCTCTTTCACTTCTTATCCTATTCTTTGATTTTCTTCTCCATTCCTTCCCCCTCCCCTTCCTTCCTTCCTTCCTTCCTTCCTTCCTTCCTTCCTTCCTTCCTTCCATTTAGGTCAGGCTTCTTTCATTGATGGCTTTGTTTATCTGAACAAGATGAGCTCCGTCTTTCATTAAAAAGCATAACTCCACATTCCTTTGTTTTTCATACATATTTAGGGTGATCATTCAAACTTTAATCCTTTTTATCAGAGAGGACAAAAAAAAATTGGTTTCCTTACGTATACATGTCTTTAACCATTGTCAGGGGATTCCCAATGAAGGATAATGGATCGAAGTTAGGCATGAAGAACTGAGAAAAGATTGCACCAATGATGAAGTCTCCAGGCTGATAATATTCATGTTGAATAGGAAGGGAATAATTCACACTACATGAATTAGGAAGAGCTTTCCCCTCAATTTGTGGAAGGACTAAGAGTAGCCGAAAAAGGAAGAGCTTTGACATCTGTAAGGATGAAGAAGTTGCTTCTCTTAACACCAAATCCTTTACCTCAGTCTAGTGCTCAGCATCATACTAAGTGTCACACTTAGTGCTTTCCAGACTTCTGAATGATGTCTTCAAAGAAGAGTAAAAGAAACAGACTGAAATGGGGTTACTATTGCAGGTATCTACAGTCTCAAAAAGGGATGTGGTGGCTCAGTGGCTAAGATGTCGGCAGTTCAGCAGTTCAAATCCCTAGTGCCGCGTAACGGGGTGAGCTCCCGTTACTTGTCCCAGCTTCTGCCAACCTAGCAGTTCGAAAGCACATAAAAAATGCAAGTAGAAAAATAGGGACCACCTTTGGTGGGAAGGTAACAGCGTTCCGGATGCCTTTGGCATTTAGTCATGCTGGCCACATGACCATGGAGAGTCTTTGAACAGCGCTGGCTCTTCAGCTTTGAAATGGAGATGAGCGCTGCCCCCAAGAGTCGGGAACAACTAGCACATGTGCGAGGGGAACCATTACCTTTACCTTTTACAGTCTCAAAAAGCTTAGTCAATCTTTCCAGAATAGAAGATAAATCACAGCACTTTCTGATAATGACAGGAATTACCATCTCAAGAGGACTGTAACTTCCAGGGCATCAGGTGCATCAAAAATGATGAGGAAAACATGTTTATCATATTTTTTTATAGTGTCTTAGAGTTGGAAATGGTATCTGGGTTTAATATGATGGGTGGGGGAATGACATGGACTAACTGTAGGATATAGCTACTGTATGAAATAATTAATGCTATTCCCATATGCTAAAGGACACATAGCTTCATAATAAATTTATGTGTATGTATGTATGTATGTATGTATGTATGTATGCATGTATGTATGTATGTATGTATGTGTATATCTATATCTATATCTATATCTATATCTATATCTATATCTATATCTATATCTATATCTATATCTATATCTATATCTATATCTATATCTATCTATCTATCTATCTATCTATCTATCTATCTATCTATCTATCTATCTATCTATCTATCAAACCATGGTGGCGCAGTGGTTATAATGCAGCATTGCAGGTTAACCCAAAGTTGACGCAGCCTTCCATCCTTCCAAAGTCAATAAAATGAGGATCCAGATTGCTGGGGGCAATAGGCTGACACTGTAAACTGCTTAGAGAGGGCTGTAAAAACATTGTGAAGTAGTATATAAATCTAAATTCTCTTGCTATTCCTACATGGCCAAGAAATTCTTTGGCACCAATATTTAAACAAACTGTAGTAACAAGGTCTGTTTGAGAGAATCCTGCCTAAGGAATAGAGTATTGCTAAACAATTCACATATTCAGCTACAGAATCTGCTTCTATATGAACATCTGGGTGACTGGTACCTCAGAAAGTCATGCAGAGCAATGAAGATCAGTGGCTACTAGGCATAAGGCTGGTATCATACATCCAGAACTAGAGACAGATTGGTTCTTAAGGGCATGGACATAATCAATCTTTAAGCTTCCTGTACACATTCCTTCGATCAGTTGAGGAAATAATATGATTGAGTGCATAGTCCTTTGACTTTATCTATTAAATATCTTGTAATGCATTCTTCAGTATTTAACATTGTTTGTAGAATGACCCAAAAGAATCATAAAATTATTTTTAAAGTATCTAAAAATACTCAAATTGAAAAGGAGACATGGGTTTGTTGTTGCAAATAGTTTCCATTTTAGTTGTAAATAAATCAGCCATTTTGATGTCATAATTTTTTTTTTGGATACACCCTCACTTTGTGAAGCAGATTGGCCAAGAATTCAGGCAGGTTGAAATGGATAAGCTTGCTAAGGCTTCACATAAAGTAGGCTAGTCTGAAAATTTTGAGTCCAGTGTTTCTCAACCTCAGCAATTTTAAGATGTATGGCCTTCAACTCTCAGAATTCCCCAGCTGGCAGGCTCTAGCCAGCCCATCAGTTATTCTCACCTGAAAGCGTCACCTGGAAACTTCCCCAAACCCTGAGAAGGATTGTTCTTTGCCCATTATACATTATATTCTCACTATATGAATTACAACAAAAGGTATTTGATTTTCCACATATTATTTTAACTTTACACCATGGTTAACAGCATGCTTTCCACTGTACCAGTCATAATATACAGCTGTCATAATTGTATCCTGTTTTAATTACAGGATACATAGAATGAAATGGAGGATAAAAGTGAATCTAGAGTTAGAGAAAGTACATTATTTTTTTTTTTAATGTGAAGGATCAGTATATATTCTACAAGATGCAGAGAATGAAATCATACATGCTCAGTAGGTTTTATTCACAGCATTAGGACAAGGTTTGTATTTATTTCTCAGATTGCATTGAGCTTTGCCTCACAATTCTATCCAAGTACAGACTTTTCAATAGTTATTTTCCTTCTTGTTGTTTCTTATTAATTGTCCTTTGCTATTAAGATCAGGCCTCAAAATGATGATATAACACTTTGGAACAAAGATGCAACCCAGTAACCCAGTGCTGGAAGCCAAGATGGAAAAAATCTCCACGGCCACCATGTATTTCCCTTTGGTACTTAGATAAGTTGGGACAAAAGACAACCAGACACTGCAAAAGACCAACATGCTGAAGGTGATAAATTTGGCTTCGTTGAATGTGTCTGGCAGTTTCCGAGCAAAGAAAGCTACCATGAAGCTGATGAGAGCCAAAAATCCCATGTAACCCAGAATATAGTAAAACATGTTGCCTGATCCTTCATTGCATTCCACTACAATTTCTTCAGGGAGAGTTGTCATATCTAAATCTAGAAATGGAGGATCAGTACCCAGCCATATCACACAAATACCTGTTTGAATAAGAGAGCCACATAAAACAATAGCAAATGCAAATCTTTTCCCCACCCATTTCCTTATTCCAGCTCCTGGTTTAGTAGCCATGAAAGCAAGAACCACTATAATTGTTTTGGCCAGGACAGAAGAAACAGCTACTGAGAAGATGATCCCAAATGTAGTTTGTCGGAAAAGGCAAGTCAGTGACTGGGGGTAGCCGATGAATAACAGAGAACAGAGAAAGCAGAGAAGGAGCGAAATAAGGAGGACGTAAGTGAGAGTTTGGTTGTTCGCTTTGACAATAGGAGTTTTCCGGTGCTTAATAAAGATTCCAAGCACCAAGACTGTGGTTGTAGAAAGAGCAAGAGCCATAACAGACAAACCCCTGCCTAAAGGATCAACATAACTCAGGTAATTTAGTTCCTTGGAAAGGCATTGAATTTTTTCTTTGTTCGGATATTGATCTTCAGGGCATTTGAAGCAGTCATTCATATCTTGGAGAAAGAGAGGGAAACAGAGAAGACATAAAATACATAAGAAGGAGTTGACAGCCTTGTAGATTTGATCTAGATTTTCTCATACTATGATACAATATTATTAATTATAATACAGTGTAATTCATAATTATGGCACTTCCAAAATATTTCTTTCTTTAAATTTGAGGCCCAGGGGCCAGATTCGGTCCATGTGTTGCTTAGATCTGGTCGCCATGGAAACAGCAAGCAACTGGCCCATGCTGCCTCTGCCAGTGAAAACACCCAAGCTCAGTTTTCACTGGCAAAGGGTTGCAGGAGGCCATTGTAGCTGAAAACAGAGCTTGGGAGTTCATTTTCTCTGGCAGAGTTCTGCACAGATGCCCCTGACAGAAGTGACATTGAGCTGGCCACGCCCATCGTAGCCATGCCCATCCCCTCCCTGAGGTCAAACACAACCCTGAAGTGGCCCTCAATGAAATCAAGTTTGACACCCTTGCTTTAGAACAAATCCCAGGATCCTTGCAAGTGGAATCCTTCTCATGAGCTTTCCCTGAAATTGCCAAACTTTTTTCTAGTGGATCATTTGGTTGCAGTTCAGAAGTGGGTTTCAGCAGGTTCTGACCAGTTCTGGAGAACCGGTAGCGGAAATTTTGAGTAGTTCGGAGAACTGTTAGTAAAAATTCTGACTGGCCCTGCCCCCATCTATTCTCTGCCTCCCAAGTCCCAGCTGATTGGGAGGAAATGGGGATTTTGCAGTAACCTTTCCCTGGATTGGGGAGGGAATAGAGATTTTACAATATTCTTCCCATGCCACGCCCACCAAGCCACGCCCACCAAGCCATGCCACGCCCACCAAGCCACACCCACAGAACTGGTAGTAAAAAAATTTGAAACCCACCACTGTTGCAGTTGGTGTTAGTTAGGTAACTAGTTGATACATTAAAAAAGCAAAACACAAACACAATGATCCAGTTTTCATTGAAAAACAATCCCCACCATTTATGCCTTCTGTTATAATTTTAAACATCTCCATGGCATAGGAAAAATGAATTCTAGTAACCGGAATCTGAATTATAGGGTAATTGAGATAGAAGCTATATTAATAAAAGAAAAGACTCCCTTTTTACAATTCTGTAGTCCCTATTACAGGTCGAGGCAGGGTGACTGGTGAAAACATTTATCATTCAAGCTACCAATTGTTTCTTCCTTGCAGTGTTCTATTGCTCTAGTTACATGGCACATTCAACCACAAAATGAAAATAGCCTGGTGCATTATGCCTACCCTACTTACCTGAAACCATAATGATGTCACACACCAAGAAGGCAAATTATAGAATTTGCAACAGTTACATCAAGTCATCATAATGACAGTCAATATGAAATTGACACCACAATGATGAACTACCTTGGTAGTACAGTGGTTTAATGCACCCTGTTATTAACACAGCTGTCTGCAATTTCTGCAGGTTCGAATCTTACCAGGCTCAAGGTCGACTCAGTCTTCCATCCTTTCTAAGGTAGGTTAAATGAGGACCCAGTTTGTGGGGGGGCAATAAGCTGACTTTGTATAAATATACAAAAGTATGAAGGCTATTGCTTAACGGATTGTAAGCCGCCCTGTGTCTCCGGAGAAGGGCGGCATATAAATCAAATTAAAAACAAACAAACAAACAAAAAAAAAACAGCTAGTTCCAACCCTATAGGTCCGTGATGGTGAACCTATGACAGGCGTGCCAGAGGTGGCACACAGTGCCCTCTCTGTTGGCATGCAAGCCATTGCCCCAGTTCAGCTCTGCCGCGCATGCATGCATGCCTCCGACTGGCCAACTGGTCTTCAGGTCTCTGCCGCACATGCACACAGAGTGTGCAGAGGGCGGGGCAAGTGTGGGGGGTGCGTGCACATGCATGGAGGTGGGGTGTGTGAACAGGAGCCATGTACACATGAGCGGTGTGGGATGCATGCATGGGGGCAACACACACACATTGCATTTGGGGGGGATTCGGGCACGCATGTGTGCAATTGCACACATGGCGCGCTTTGGCTACTTGGTCTGGAAAAGGTTAGCCATCACTGCTATAGGTCTTTAGGTGGTTAAGATATGGCTTTTTCTCAAGTTCTGGGACAGGGGTGGGTTCCTCCCAGTTTGGCCCAGTTCCGCCGAGCCGGTAGCGGTAGCGGTGATGATATTCTTACCTTTTATTTGGCCCCACCCCCAATCTATTGCTGCCTCCTGAGTCCCAGCTGATCTGCTAGAAGAAAAAACCTGTTTAAACTCTTGCTGCGGGGCTTCAAAGGGCTGCTCTACAGCTGATCAGTGTTAAAAGGCAGTGTGGTGGTAGACCAGTGCCTCCAAAAACAAATGAGTAGGCCGGTGCCTCCAAAAACAAATGAGTAGGCCGGTGCCTCCAAAAACAAATGAGTAGACCGGTACAGCTCTGCAAGCAGTTAAAAGCCTGGTAGACCAGTACCTCTGCTAAATCCTAAAAAATTGTCACATGACCATCAAGCCATGGCCACAAAATAAGCCACGCCCACAGAACCGGTAGTAAAAAAATTTAGAACCCACCCCTGTTCTGGGATCAACTTGAGTGGAATCCCCAATGTAAGTGGTAGAAGTTTTCATTTTTGTTCATCATTTTATTGCTTCATATATTTTAATATGTTATGATATCCCTGTTCCAATTATTTCAGATATTTTTGTCTTTTATACACTGTCCAGAGTTACATAGCTTGGGTAAGTGCATACCCATGTAAATAAATTTAGCATGAAAAATAGAGACACTTAAGCAAGAACCAATGAGATTATATAATCTATGTATAGGACAATATACATCCCTGTCTAACTCCTCTCTTTACTACTATTTCCTTAGTGACCTATCTTTGGTTATTGCACATGAAGTTCAATTTTACATTTTCATGAATATTAATAAGTGAGAAGTGTTGGCATATCTTCCTCTTTCCATTCTGCTGTACAATAAAACCAAATTACCATATTTTTCAGAGTATAAGACACACTTTTTTCCCTCCTAAAAGAGGCTGAAAATTTGGGTGCATCTTATACTCAGAATGTAACCCCATGCAGTGCCCAAAATGGCTACCTGCTGCCTTCTCTTACCCCTTCCGCGCTTTGCCTGCTTTAGTCATTGGAGCTCCCTCCGAGGATCTGCTGTGCTTTTGAAGCTGTTTTTCAGCCCCAACACGAGTGAAGCGATCGTCTGTGCTTTGCCTGCTTTTCTAATTACTGTTCCCTCTGACAATCAGCTGTGCTTTAGAAGCACAGCCCCAACCAGCCCAAACCTCAAAACCAGCGACAGAACTAATGTGCCTAGCCAGATGAATACCTGGTAGGCAGAATTTTTCCCCACCTATTTTCCTCCCCAAAAACTAAAGTGCGTCTTATACTCCAGTGCGTCTTATACTCCGAAAAATACGGTAGATGTTTCATTTGTTTCATTTGTAGTTTATAGTATGGTATTCCCTACCTGTCTGGTTGGAAATCTTTCCTGATGGACATTCAGCACAATCATAGCAACAAAATTGTTCCCCTTCTTTGCTTTGTCTGATATAGCCCGGAACGCAGCGGTGGTTGCACAGCGACAAAGGCACGACCTGTCCATGGGAAAGAAGAACCCATTTTAGTCACATTTGTTGTTTAGTTAAGCCTCAATGGGGTGTTGTCAGTGGTGGGCTGCAAACTTTTTAACAACCAGTTCTATGCTCTAATGGCTGGCTGGGTGGACGTGGCTGGTTGGGTGTGGGAAGGGGTTTGGCCAGGGTGTATGACAGCACTCAGTCTCCTGCAGCCCGTGGTGGGATTTGCCGGTTCACCGAACTGAGCAGAATCTTAAAATCCAGTTCACCCAAACCGGTGTGGACTGGATGCAGCTCACCACTGGGTGTTGTACTCAAATCAGGGCATCATGGACTTCAGGATGGTTTTTGTTTCCAGAATGTTGCTAAGGAAGAAGATATCCTTAGCTCCTAGATTGTAGATATTGATTTTGAATTCTATCAGATGCCATGGACGGAAGCAAACATTGGTTGAATGGCCCAAAGGTGCTTTTTCAAAAGACAACTGGACTGAAGAAGCTGCTTGGATGAGAAGTAAACTGTCTTCAAAGAAAAACAGGCAGTCTAGTTGCCTTTTGAAGAAGTACCTTTGGGACAACCATAATCTGGATGATTGAGAATCCAAGCCTGACACTCCATAGACTCCATTCTAGCCTTCTTTACCTTGGTAAGGAATTTGGTATTATGTTGATACATAGGTATCAATGTGTGTACAGTTAATATTTCGGGTTTCTTCCCATGTAATTGTAAACATATCCTTAAAAGGGTAGTAGCGACGTTTCGACGAAATCACATTCGTCATCTTCTGGCTGAAGTTCTTGGTTTGGTGCTTATGGGCAAACTGTGTGATCGTAACTGATGTTTTTCTATGAAAAGAGGCAAAGGTGTATTCTGATTGGTCGACAGTGTTGCTGTATTCTGATTGGCTGATGACGTAGCTGTATTTTGATTGGGTGGAAGCGCTGTTGCTTGGTTGTGGGTTAATGGATAAATTATGCTGGAAATGGTGGCAACACAGGCATTATGATGAATTTTTGATCTATGGTTTATATTTTGTGTTAAGATTCGTCTGTCTATGAGAGCAGGTTTCCAAATAGTAGGCAGACGGGAAGTGTCATCACTTTTATTCATACAATATGGTCTTTTCTCTATTTCAATGGCCTCTCTGATTATTCTGCCATTGAGATGTTCTATTTTTGCAACTGTTTTTGTGTTATTAAAATTAATATTATGTCCTTTACATCATACATTTGCATCAATGTAAATTCCCAGAATTTTCAGCAATATCTGTTCATCGCTTTGTGAAATCATGAATAGGGCTAGACACAAAAAATTCTCCATGGGCTTTTTGAAATTCCAGCTGTCATTTAACAAAAAGAAAGTTGCTTTAGAATGCATTTCAAGGGGAAGAAAATAGCAAATAAATGCTTGTGAATGAAATGTGATCTCCTTGATCTTTTGTTATGATAAGCTGTGAAGGGCTCCTCTTTCATTGTATCTTCCACTGTAGGCAGGGGTGGGCTGTTGGGGGGTTCTCAGGGGTTTGGGAAAACCTCTAGCTAAGATTCTGTGCAGTTCAGAGAACCCCCAAATCCCACTCCTGGCTGGCCCTGCCCACCCAGCCCCGCCCTGCCCCTCCCAGGAGTCCCCACATGGCCCCACATGCAGGTAAGTGCAGGGTGCGAGGAGGCTTGGGAAGGGTGAAAAATGAGCCTACCGGATGTTTGGGAAGGCTGGAAACTTTTCTGGCCTCCAGAGGTCCTCTGGAATCTGGGGAGGCCATTTTTGCCCTCCCGAAGGCTCGAGGAAAGCCTTTGAAGCCCAGGGAGGGCAACCCCCCCCGCCATGGTGCAGGAGACCAACTAAGCCATACCCACCATGGCCACCCAACCCAGCAACCGGGCAGAGAACCCCTCCACAGCAGGCCATGGTGATGGACAAAACAATGACACCTGTGTGGTTATGTCACAGCACAACCTTACCCTTCTACACCGGTGTCCCGACACATCACACAAACATGTAAGTCAAAAGGTTTATGTTACGAAAACGTAACACAGCTTTTGTCCTTTGTACCTTTTCCCACCCCTCCTGTGTCTCCAACAATCTACCACTGCCTTCCTTTCTCACATTTTAATTGAATCACACAGGAAAATACCTTCATATTCCATCCACTGGACTTTGCAAATAGTATTGCTACTGATGGTGCCTTTACAAAAAAGATGCCTGCTTTTGAAACATTGTCAGTAAATAACAATAGCACTTAGACTTTATATACCACTTCACAGTGCTTTTACAACTCTCTTTAAGTGGTTTACAGAGTCAGCATATTGCCCCCAACAATCTGGGTCCTCATTTTATCCACCTCAGAAAGATGGACGGCTGAGTCAACCTTGAGCCTGATGAGATTCAATCTGCCAAACTGCTGGCAGCTGGTGATCAGCAGAAGTAGCCTGCAGTACTGCACTCTAGCCACTGCACCTCTGCGGAATCTCTCATTCCCATTTTTTTCTAAATCTGGAATATTTAGAAAAGCCATGTGCACTCGTTATACAGCTAGTCCTCGACTTACAACCATAACCAAGCCCCAAAATTTCTTCTAAGTAAGGCAGTTGTAAAGTGAGTTTTGCTCCATTTTATAAACTTTTATGCTACAGATAAGTGAATCTCTACAGTTGTTAAGTGAATCATGTGGACACTAAGCCAACCTGGCTTTCCCTATTGATTGTGCTTGTCTCAAGGTAGCTGGAAGGTTACAAATGATGATCACTTGACTTTGAGGCAGGGCAACTGTTATAACATGCCAGTGACATACATGCCAGTGTCTGTTGTGGTCCGCTAGCAGCCTGTGGACCTGGCAGTGGAGTTGGACAGTGAGGAGGCTGGGGAGGACAATGGGCCAGTCCTGGAGTCAGGGAAGGCCGGACAAGGGCTCTGTGTCAGAGGCAGAGATGGGACCAGAGCCATCTGGGAGCAATGCATGGACTCTGGAGCCTCCAGAGGTGGACAGCAGAGAGGCAGAGGAACAGGGGGAGCCTGTTCCTAGTGCATGCATGTGAAGAGCTGCCAGAAGGCAAGAGCAGCTGAGTGAAAAGGACGACTCAGGAGTAAGGCCAGGAGATCATTGGCCATTCCCATAAGGCTTAAAAGACCAGCAACGAGCCGTTAGGTTCTTTGTAGAAAAGCAACATTGATTCCAGTGCTTCTTGTCCACGTCTCTTGAACTTTGTGGGGGTTTTGCCAAGAAAAGCCTTTGGCAGGTTGCCAAAGACATCAAAGGTTGGTGATAAGGCCGTAGGACTGGTTATGAAGAATTTGTTTTGGACTAAGCTGAGAATGAATTAATTCTCAGCTCTTTTAATAAAATAAGTTTATTCAGGACTGAATTGTGTTTGGTTATCACTATTTGGGCCTCGGTCACAACAGTGTCCAAGTGCCAGAATTTTGATCACATAACTATGGGAATGCTGCAAGGTCATAAGTGTGAACAATTGTCATAAGTCATTTTCTTTCAGTATCATTGTACAGTACCAACAGTCATTAAACAATTGATTTTAAGTCCATGACTATCTGTAATTGGACAGCTTCTCAAACCAGAAGACTGCTGGACCTTTGGCTTTCCAGCTTACATATACATTGCTTGAGGAAGTTTTAAATTACATATCATTTTACCCACTCCTTGTTTAGTGACTATCCTGGTTAGTGACCATTTGCAAATATGACAGTAATAAAAAATTCATTTTCTAAGCAATGAACACATTTATGACCAAATTTTGTGCACCTATATAAACTTTAGATCTCGGTGTTTAGTCCTACCTCTCCAAATGTATAATGCCAGGTAATGATCTTCTCATTAATAGACAGCTGTTTGTCCCATGGAGCTTGAGGATCCATTTTCCCGATTTTTACTTTTAAGAAAGATTGATTTGGAAAAGTTATCCAGTTGATAATATCAAATCCATCTACTAATTCGCCATTCTCATTAAAAAACAAAGTGTCTCCTGCACTGTTGTTAAACGAGATCTTCTTCAAAAAAGGGTGGATCTTTAGGTGAAGAAAGCCAAGCGTAGGTTTTACAAAATTGTATTTACCTGTATGTTTCTGAACTATATCTACCACCCACTCTCAAAACATCTCAACAGTTTGCAATATATGCGCCCACTGAAAATCAAGACACTAAAACGGTTAGATTTACAATTTAGAAGAAGAAAGGAGAAAAGTAGCAATAATAATTAAAATTTGCAACATGAGCAATTAAACACTGGTACACAAGTTTGCTGCTTGTTTGGTGCCGAAAAGATTCACCATCACTGTCCTAACTTTTGACCTTGATTAATTAATTATTACCCTTTGCCTGCTTGCACTGCTGTCTGAAATTGACATGATCCTAACCAATTTCACTTCCTTTGGTCTCCTAAACAGTTGTACCAAGTCATTCCATTCAAGTTGGAAATTTTATGGTTAGAAAAGAGATATAGATAAAGATTGTGATACTGTAATTAAATAAGGAGAATGTTATATTAAATGTATTGTAATTTGGGGGAAATATTGCAACAGGGAAATGGAAATTATCAAGGAAGAAATGAAGATAGGAGGAGTAATAAAAAGAAGAAGAAGTCACAGAAGAAACACCGAGAAAACACACGGAAGGATTGATGTGTTTGTTTGTTTGTTTGTTTGTTTTAAAAAAGTTGCAGTCCCCACTGTGTGTTTGCTGGTTGTTAAGCCACTAAGTTGTGATCAACTTTTCATGACCCTATGGATGATAGTCTGCCAGATCCCGCTCTCCTCCACTGTCTCCTGGAATTTGCCC
Organism: Pantherophis guttatus; assembly: GCF_059756535.1. Lineage (NCBI taxonomy): Eukaryota > Metazoa > Chordata > Lepidosauria > Squamata > Colubridae > Pantherophis > Pantherophis guttatus. The sequence goes on from NC_142066.1 coordinate 15,592,892, forward strand.
AAATTCATGTTCATTGCATCAATGACACTATCTAATCATCTCATCCTTTGCCATCTTCTTCTCCCTTTTCCTTCCATCTTTCCCAATATCAGAGTCTTTTCTAATGAGCCCTCTCTTCTCATTTGATGGCCGAACTATTTGAGCTTCAGCTTCAGTATCTGTCCTTCCAAGGAAGAGGTAGTGTTGATTACCTTTTGGATGGACTGATTTGATCTCCTTGCAGTCCAGGGGATTCTAAACAGCCCTGTCTTTCAACCATGAAACTGATCTAGCCGAAGCCATCTTAGAGCTTCAGTGCTGCCACACTGGAGTGAGGGATAGAGAGGAGGAATTAGAGATAGCTGGGGTTGCGTAGTCAAAATAAAATACTTTCTCTTGGGAACCAAGGACGTTCTCAAACCAAGGACGTTCTCAAACCTGGCCTGAAAAAGGAGGAGTGATGTCCCCAGACCAGCAGATGCTGCCATGATTGGACCATGTTTGAGGCTGAGGGGAAAACTTTTACTTTTAATTAGGTGAAAACCAAGGGGCCCCTCAGAGTTGGTTTTCACCAGATATGTGCCAATATGATATTTCCAATAAAGCTATTCTTTGAGGAATCCAGCTGCCTTGGAGTTTTGCTTGCAATGGATCTATTACTTGGAACCCTGACACTGTCCCTACTACTTTGGTACGAATAGCTACATCCTACAGCCCTAGATCACTATCTATTCATTTTAAAAAAACCCATAGTTTGCTTAATGTGAAGGACATTACCTGAAAATGTTGTAGCTTTGAAGACTCAACAGGGTATTCAACAATTCCCAATCTGTGTTTAGTTCTGGACGACAACATAGCATGGAAAGCATGAGCCACAGCATAGATTGCATTGTAGATGCTGTAGCTTTGACCCGTCATCTGCATTTCAAAAAGAGGTCCAGGGATGTTCTCCAGCTGCTCATCTCCAGTGCAGGATGTCAATTGATTCTCTCCTCCACCTGCATCTTCAAATACACAGTTAAACGCTTGTTCCCAGAAAAGCTTGACAAAGCTGTCAGCTTCAGAATGTGGATTCAGTTTATGAAGGAAATTTTGGAAATCCCTCATCTCCTTGGCATGAATTGCAAATGATAAAGCTCCATGGAAGATCTGTATATTTATCTGTCTGTGAAATGTTTCAGATGAGAAATCCCAAGGAGCAGTCACAACCCACACTTTGTCAACAGGCTGTAATTCAAAATTGTTCACCACAAGCTCCAACCAATGAATATCCAACATGGCGTGCGTATCTGCCTTTGCGACAACTACACTTGCATTGGACTTATGGAGAGATACAACTATACTCTTTAACTGACTGATCAGTTCATCCAGCTGAAAAAAATACTCATGACTAGGTGTTCTTTCTGTGAAGGCTATACAGATTTCCTTCTCGAAAAGCAGATGTGTTAAGGTCTGCACAAATATTTCCCCTTTCTCGTCTCCTAAGGCAATTATCCCAACCCATTTCCATTGAAAATATAACAGAAGCTGGACAAGTCCATTCAACTGATAAGTTTCACTAGGAGTCATCTGGTATAAGAAAGCAAATTGATTTTTTTCTCTTACTGCTGGAGAAAAGAAACTATAGGTGACCTAGAAAAGATTAGAGAGATGTTCATCCTCGAGTTAGCAGATTTCATGCATTTGTTTGACATCTATTTTTTTTTCTTATTTTCAAGTATTTCAGATTTTTGAAGAAAGTCAATGAAGGCAATATAATGTGGTCACTAAAATGTTGGCTGGCACTGAGAAGGTTTAGGTTCTAAAAAGCTACAGGTGACCTAGAGGAGATTAAAGAGCTGTTCATCCTTCGGTTGGTGAATTTCATGCATTTGTTTGGTAGCTAAAGATTCTTTTCCTTATTTTCAAGAATTTTAGGCATTTTTAAAAGAAATGCAGTGAAGGAAATCTGATGTAAGACGTTGAAATTGCACCGAAGAGATCTAGGTTCTAATTCTTCCTCAGTCCACTAGTATTCATTGGTAACTTTGGGCCAATTTTTCTTTTCCGGTAAATCTTCTTCACAGGGTTGAGACTTGGGGGTGGGAAAGGTAGAAATTTGAAATTCTATAAAAGGTAGAATATACAATCAACAAAAATACACACAAAATATCATCCCATTTCAGTTTTTTATTTCCACTTCAATTAAATATCTTAGAAGGTCTTTTAGCCAAATACTCAGTTAAAATGGGAAGTACCTTTCATATCTAATTCCAAAATGGAGTGAGGGGTGAGAACAATAGAAGTTGCTTTATTTTGAGGGATCTCAGACTTTTTTTTCTAAGAGATTTCACCAGGGTTTAACTTTTTACTTTTCTTTTTAAAGTCATTTTAATCTCCAGAATTATGAAATCCTCTAGTCTCCTTTCAGGGGGATTCCACATTATATTATTAGTAGAAGATCAATGCTGGATCTTGTTAAGTACTTTGGATATGGTAACCGGTCTCTTAATACTTTCTGAACTCAAATGTGTTTATTTGAGCCCATGCAGGTACTGTTCAAGTCAAGGTCCAACTCAAGGGTGAAATCCAGCAGGTTCTGACAGGTTCTGGAGAACCGGTAGCAGAAATTTTGAGCAGTTTGGAGAACCGGTAGCGGAAATTTTGAGTAGTTTGGAGAACCAGCAAATACCACCTCTGGCTGGCCCCAGAGTGGGATGGGAATGGAGATTTTGCAATATCCTTTCCCCGGAGTGAGGTGGGAATGGAGATTTTGCAGTATCTTTCCCCTGTCACGCACACCAAGCCACGCACACCAAGCCATACCATGCCCACTAAGCCACACCCACAGAAGTAAGTAAAAAAAATGGATTTCACCACTGGTCCAACTCTGTTTGGCTTTTGTGAGGTAACAAATTCACTGAGGGTGATTGACTTTATTTTTTTAGTTGACACACTACTTCTAATTGGATTGTTGCAACAATCAGGATTCTTTTGCAATTCTATGAAGCAAAGTGATTTAACATCTTCCCTGCACCAACATTAGTTTAAAAGGGCTTATTCTTCAGCTAAATACTCAGACCTTTTGTATTTGTCAATCTCTTTCGAATCTCCGTGAAATAAACAAATAAATAAAATGGAATTACCATAATAATATTATTTCAACTTATTACACTCTGGTTTCTTTCAAGTGGACTTTTTTATTTTCACACTGGTTATTTTCTTTTACTGATAGAACCCTTAAATCTCTCTCCTCATTTTACCTGGGAAATTTTGTAGAGAGTTAAGATGGAGGCCATGTGTAGAGTGATTTCAGAATCCAGGCCCCCAATGGCTGCTATCAGATTCTTTTCAACATCACACTTGTAATTGGGAACAGTCTTGTTATGGCGAGATACCAGGTTCAGCGTATTTTGATTAGCCATGCGTGCACTGAAGTAACTTTCATAGATCTGGAACCCCAAGGTGACGTTGGGTAAAAGTTTAAGGTTCTCATTGATCTCATTCACAGCAAACACCATTGATAGGACATGCTGATAATTCTTGGGCACTGTGCTAGAACAAGAAGAACATTGTATATATGGACACAAAATCTTGTACATTTGCTGGAATCATGCTCCTGTTTAACACCCATAATGGGACACACCATAGAACAAAATTGTTGCAGCTAGAGGTTGTGTAGGAAAGAAGAAAGGAAGGAAAGAAGGAAAGAAGGAAAGAAGGAAGGAAAGATGTGCTAAGGATCAAATGAGTTCCTTTACTGCACTGTATTCTATTCTTCTTTAAATGTTTAACTAAATGAAGGAATGTTATCCACTCAACTAGGATATGTTAGAAAATACTGTGTAGCAGAAGATTTAACCTAGAGGATGTAACTTTAGGATATGAGATGAACACACAGAACTGATTTCATAAGTTTAATTTATATAAAAGGCGAAGTGAGGAACTATGGATAGAAATAATGATTATGAAAACAGAAGTGATATGAATACATTTTCAAATTTTCAAGGAACGTTTCAAGATAAGCATCATGGAAGTAGGAGAAGATGGGAGATGAAAGCCTTGGATAACAGGAAAGATATATGATAATTGAATGCAGATTTCAGAAATATATCTACAATTTGAATGTCTATGATTAGATATTAGGCATATAACAGGAAAAGGGAAAATGAGAGATTTTATTAAGGGGATCAGGAAAATTATAGGATAAATTACAGGTAATTAAAAATACAAAGAAATATACATGGAAGAGATTTGATTGATGTAAATGAGTTTTAAAATTTCAGAAGAACCTATACCAACCTCACTGAAAATGGGATTATAAAATGATAGAAACAGTTCAAGGCAGAGAATACATTCAAGAACAAAAAGTCAGCTACTATATATCTGTCAAATAGGAAGATACCAGGTAACAGATTAAAAGGGTGGAAGTGCCAAAACCTGTGTTGACAAACAATAAATCAGACTATATGGGATTGAGGTTAGAAAAACATTAGCGACATATTGGAAAAAAAAAATGAAAGAAAAAGGGCAAATTATCAAATCACTGCACCAATTCTTCATTAAGTTTTGCTTAGTAGCTGATAGAGACCAACAGAATCATACTGTATATATAGAGAGAAATGCCAAATAAATTAGCCTTGATATGTTCCACATTCTGGCAAAATCTCCATCGCCTGGAAGGAACATATTTAAAATGGGTGTCCCTGAACATGTGATTATTCTTCTGGGAAAAAAATAAATAAATGAAGAGTTTAGTTTAAGAGCAGATTTTTGAGAAACTGGGAGGTTTTTGTTTTTGAAAGTGTTAAAAGAGTGGCAGGATTGGGCATGATGGCAGTAGAGATCAGACTTGGAAACTGATTTCAGTGAAATGGAAGCAGCAAGCAGTCCACCAACAGAAAAACTGCACCGATTTTTTTTTTTTCTGAAACAAATTTCTTATATTTGTAGTGGGATAATGGGCATAATCCATTGGATGGGATCGGACTTTTTCCTTTATAAACTGTAAAGAACCACAATCTTAGTCTTTCAAATATAATTTGATGATAACTGTCAGAGTATTATCTGTGTCAACCTATTCAAAATTGCCTTACAGTGAAGAATTCTTTGGTAGCTTAAGGAGTAACAACCTTATTATAAAATAAATTTTCCCATGGTTAGTAGCATTTCCTCAGGGGCAATGGACAACCAGACAATGCCAAATTCCAAAATGAGAGCAAAACTCAGAACAAGCTTTTCTGAAACATTTGCACTAATTTTTAAACAAAACTTCCTTCCTTCCTTCCTTCCTTCCTTCCTTCCTTCCTTCCTTCCTTCCTTCCTTCCTGCCTGCCTGCCTGCCTGCCTTCCTGCCTGCCTTCCTGCCTGCCTTCCCTCTCTCCCTCCCTCCCTCATTTTTTAAAACTTCCTTTAGGCCATTCATTGGTAGCTTTGTTGATACGAATAAGATGAGCTCTATCTTTCATTAAGATGCATAACTCCACATCCCTTTGTTGTCATATCTACTTAGGGTGATTATTTAAACTTTTTGTCAGAGAGGACCAAAAAAAAAATGGTTTCCTTACGTATACATGTCTTCAATCATTGTCAAGGGATTCTCAGTGAAGGATAATGGATTGAAGGCAGGCATGAAGAGCTGAGAAAAGATTGCACCAATGATGAAGTCTCCGGGCTGATAATACTCATGTTGAATAGGAAGGGAATAATTCACACTACATGAATTAGGAAGAGCTTTCCCCTCAATTTTTGGAAACACTAAGAGTAGCAGCAAAAAGAAGAGCTTTGACATCTGCAGGGATGAAGAAGTACCTTCTCTTAACCTCAAATCCTTTACCTCAGTCTAGTGCCCATCATCATACTGTCACACTTAGTGCTTTCCAGACTTCTGAATGATGTCTTCAAAGAAGCCTAAAAGAAACAGACTGAAATGGGGCTGCTTTTGCAGGTACCTAAAATGTTATAAAGCTTAGTCAGTCTTTCCAGAATAGAAGATAAATCATAGCACTTTGTGATAATGAGAGGAACTAACATCTCAAGAGGACTGTAACCCCCAGGGCATCCGATGGCATCAGAAATGATGAAGGAAACATGTTTATCATATTGTTAGAATAGAATAACAGAGTTGGAAGGGACCTTGGAGGTCTTCTAGTCCAACCCCCTGCTTAGGTAGGAAACCCTACACCACTTCAGACAAACGGTTATCCAACATCATCTTAAAAACCTCCAGTGTTGGAGCATTCACAACTTCTGGAGGCAAGTTGTTCCACTGATTAATTGTTCTAACTGTCAGGAAATTTCTCCTTAGTTCTAGGTTGCTTCTCTCCTTGATTAGTTTTCTCCCATTGCTTCTTGTCCTGCCCTCAGGTGCTTTGGAGAATAGCTTGACTCCCTCTTCCCTGAGATATTAGAACACTGCTATCATGTCTCCCCAATCCTTCTTTTCGTTAAACTAGACATACCCAATTCCTGCAACCGTTCTTCATGTGTTTTAGCCTCCAGTCCCCTAATCATCTTTGTTGCTCTTCTCTGCACTTTTTCTAGAGTCTCAATATCTTTTTTACATCATGATGACCAAAACTGAATTCAGTATTCCAAGTGTGGCCTTACCAAGGCATTATAAAGTGGTATTAACACTTCACGTGATCTTGATTCTATCCCTCTGTTTATGCAGCCCAGAACTGTGTTGGCTTTTTTGGCAGCTGCTGCACACTGCTGGCTCATATCTAAATGGTTGTCCACTAGGACTCCAAGATCCCTCTGACAGTTACTACTGTTGAGCAAGGTACCACATATATGGTACCTGTGCATTTTGTTTTTCTTGCCTAAATATAGAACCTTACTTTTTTCACCATTGAATTTCATTTTGTTAGATAGTGCCCAATGTTCAAGTCTGTCAATATTGTTATCGTATAAGAGAATAATAGGATAGCAGAGATGGAAGACTTGGTCTTCTAGTACACCCCCTATTCAAGTAGGAGACTATATCATTCTGGACAAATGGCTGTTCTTTAAAACCTCCAGTAACGGAGCACCCACAACTTCTGAAAGAAGCCCTTCCATTGATTAATTGTTCTGTCAGGATTTTTTTTCCTTAGTTCTAGGCTCGTTCTCTCCTTGATTCATTTCTATCCATTCCTTCTTTTCCTGCCTTCAGGTGCTTTGGAGAATAGGTTGACCCCCTTTTGTTTGTGACTGTCCCCTTGATATTGGAAGATTGCTATCACGTCACTCCTAGTCCTTCTCTTCAATAAACTAGACATACCCAATTCCTCTAACTGTTCTTCATATGGTTTAGCCCAGGGGTGTGCTTCAAAAATTTTAGCAAGGGGTTCTCTGCCTGGTTGCTGGGTGGGCATGGCCATGGTGGGTGTGGCCGAGTCGGCCTCCTGCACCATGGTGGGGGGGCATTTTTGCCGTCCGTGGGTTCTGGAGGTTTTTCTTGAGCCTCTGGGAGGGTGAAAACGGCCTCCCCAGGCTCTGAAGGCCCTCTGGAGGCCAAAAATGGGCCCATTTCCAGCCTTCCCAAACTTCCAGTAGGCCCGTTTTTCACCCTTCCCGAGCATCCGTGCGTGCCCTGCACTTACCTGCATCCAAAATAGGCCATGTGGGGACTCCTGGGAGGGACGGGGCAGGGTGGGCGGGGCCAGCCAGGAGTGGGATTTGGGGGTTCTGCGAACTGCACAGAATCTTAGCTAGAGGTTCTCCTGAACCCTTGCAAACCTCCAGCAGCCCACCCTTTGTTTAGCCTCCAGTCCCCAGTTATCTTTTTTTTTTTTAAATTTAATTTTATTTTATTGAAAAGACAGTGCCATGTCAGGATAACAATGCAAATAAAGCAAAGCCAGAGAGAGATCATGGTAAATCTTAACATACATGCTAGTAACTATAACTGTAATAATATTAATAATAATAATAATAATAATAATAATAATAATAATAATAATAATAATAATAATAATAATAATTTTATTTCTATACTGCCCTTCTCCCAAAGGACTCAGGGCAGTGTACAGCCTGATTAAAAGCACAAAGACAGAAAAATTTAAAAATTATTAAAATTATTAAATAATTGGCTCAATTATAAAACCCCCAAATTTAAAATCCCACATTTAAAACCAATTAAAATCTTTACATTGATAGTCTGGCCTGGCAGAACAACAAGGTTTTGAGGACACAGCGAAATACACGGAGGTCGGAGATCTTACGCATTTCTGGGGGCAGTTCATTCCAAAGGGCAGGGGCTCCCACAGAGAAGGCCCTCCCCCTGGGTGTCGCCAGCCAACATAATTTGGCTGATGGCACCCTGTGGAGACTCTCTCTGTGGGAGCGGACTGGACGGTGGGAGGCTACTGGTGGCAGAAGATGGTCTTGAAGGTACCCAGGTCCAATGCCATGGAGCGCTTTAAAGGTGGTAACCAACACCTTGAATCGCACCCGGAAGACCACTGGGAGCCAGTGCAGCTCACGCAGGAGGGTGTCATGTGGGCACAACGAGTTGCGCCCATAACCACCTGCGCGGCTGCATTCTGGACCAGTTGGAGCCTCCGGGTACTATGTACTATGTTAACAGTAAACAGTAAACAGATGCTTATAAACGAAAACTTCAACTAAATTTCTACTTACATTAGCTTATTTACAGATTTTTCCATATTATATTCATAGTTTATATGTTTTATTTGTTGTACTGACATTCATAAACTTCCCTCTCATTTCTACTTCTTGTCTCTATCCATTCATAAAATTTATTCCATGTCCTGTAATATTTCGAGTCTTCTTTATCTTTAATTTTTCAAGTTAATCTGTCCATTTCAGCTCAATCCTAAATTTTTCTAATTATGCCATCATCCGGTGCGGGGTTCATATTTTTCCAATATTTAGCATATGTAATTCTAGCTGACGTCAATATATGTAACACTAAATAAATGGTTGCTTTGTCATAACTTTCTGACAATATACCTAAGAGGCACATTTCTGGTTTGAACTCAATATGTTGCTCAGTTATCATTTCTAGCCATTTATGAATTTTGTCCCAGTAATTCCTTACTTTCTTACATGTCCACCACATGTGGTAGTATGTTCCTGGAGTCTGGTTGCATTTCCAACAATTGGCAGAGGAGTTCTTATACATTTTGGCCAATCTTACTGGCGGCAAGTGCCACCTGTAAAACATTTTGTAAAGGTTTTCTTTATATGCCATGGCCATCGTCAGTTTGTAGTTTCTCTCCCAAATTTTTAACCATTTTTTCTAATTCTATGTTGTATCCGAAATTCTTTGCCCAGGCAATCATTGTTTCTTTAACTATCTCTTCCTCCATTTTATAGTTCAGTAAATAATTATATATTTTTAATCAATTTTTCATCCATCCCCATTAAAATTTTGTCCAATGCTGTTTGTTCTTTGTTTACACCCCATAATTTAACATCTTTTTCATGCCTTGCTTGGATCTGCAAATATGGCCACCAAGATAAATCCAATCCCTGCTTCTGCAATTGTTATCTGGATTTAAGATCACCCCTTTCATCTAAAATATCCTTGTAACATACAATTTTTCCCCAATTCATAAGATTTGGATATATTATTGCCTCCATTGGGGAGAGCCAGGCTGGTACTTCCCTATAGTGTTGTAGTTTATTTTTTTCCCAAATGTTAAGTAACACGTTCCTCACATAATGCCTCTGGAAATATTTGTGTGCCATATTTCTACCATACCAGAGAAAGGCATGCCAGCCTAATTGTAAGTCATGCCCTTCTAGTAATAATAGTCTTCTGTTATTCAAGTTTACCCAATGTTTTAGCTAGGTGAGAGCTGCAGCCTGGTGATATAATTCCCAGTCTGGGAGCGCAAAACTACCATTATTCCTAGAATCCTGTAAAACTTTCAATTTTATTCTTGATTTTTTTCCTTGCCAAATATATTGCAGAGTCATTTTATTTAGTTCATCAACAATTTCTTTTCTAATTTTACTGGCATGGTTTGAAATAGAAAGAATAGTTTTGGTAGTACGTTCATTTTCACCACTGTAATTCTCCCTATCATCGATAACTGTACATTCTTCCATCTTTCCAAATCTATTTTAATTTGTTGTATCAGCTTTGTATAGTTGTCCTCTTTGATTGTCCCACACCTAGCTGTTAAGAAAATACCAAGGTATTTAACTTTTTTTTTCTATCTGTAGGTCAATTTTCTCTGTCAATTCCTTTTTTCTGTTTGTTGGTGCAATTTTTGACTAATATCCTGGTTTTATCTTTATTTATTTTCATTCCTGCCACCTCTCCATATTCCTCAATTTTCTTTATCAATTTAGGGCCAGTTTCTATGGGTTCTTCTAATATAATGACTAGCTAAGTCATCAGTGAAAGCTTGGAGTTTGTACTTTTCATTTCTAATTTCCATTCCTTTTATCTCTGTATCTTGTCTTATGTTCCTCATCAATATCTCTAATGTTAAAATAAATAATAATGGGGAAAGGTGACAACCTAGCCTTGTTACTTTTTGTATACTAAAACTTTCTGTTACATGTCCATTAACCAATACTCTTGTGTTCTGTTGAGTGTAAATTGCTTTAATCATATTTATTTATTTATTTATTTATTTATTTATTTATTTATTTATTTATTTATTTATTTATTATTTAAATTTCTATACCGCCCTTCTCCAAAATAGGACTCAGGGCGGTGAACAGCCAAAGTAAAAAACAATACATACAAAATTTAAAAGCAGTTTAAAATAATTAAATATTTTGGCCGTAAATTAAAACAACCCAATTTAAAATCAATTTAAAATTAACTCAAGCCAGCCCAGCTAGTTGAAATAAATGGGTTTTCAGGGCCCGACGAAAAATCCGGAGGTCTGTTATTGTACGTATCTCTGGGGGGAGGTTGTTCCAGAGGGTGGGCGCCAAGGGTGGGCACAGAGAAGGCTCTCCCCCTGGGAGTCGTCAGCCAACATTGTCTGGCGGACGGCACCCTGAGGAGGCCCACTCTGTGCGAGCGTACTGGCCGGTGGGAAGCTATTGGTGGCAGAAGGCGGTCTCGTAAGTACCCCGGCCCTAAGCCATGGAGCGCTTTAAAGGTGGTCACCAACACCTTGAAGCGCACCCGGAAGACCACCAGGAGCCAGTGCAGCTCGCGCAGGAGGGGTGTTACATGGGAGCGCCTCGTCGCCCCCATAATCACGCGGCCACGTTCTGGACCAGCTGGAGCCTCCGGGTGCACCCCAGGGGGAGCCCCATGTAGAGAGCGTTGCAGTAGTCCAGGCGGGAAGTGACGAGTGCCTGAGTGACTGTGCGTAGGGAGTCCTGATCTAGAAAGGGGTGTAACTGGCGTATCAGGCGGACCTGATTAAAAGCCCCCCTGGCCACGGCCGTCAAATGATCTTCTAATGACAGCCGTGCGTCCAGGAGGACGCCCAAGTTACGAGCCCTCTCCGTGGGGGCGAGTGATTCGCCCCCAATAGCCAGTGATGGCATCAGCTGGCTATATCGGGACGCCGGAAGCCACAGCCACTCGGTCTTGGAGGGGTTGAGTCGGAGCCTGTTTCTCCCCATCCAGGCCCGCACGGCCTCCAGGCACTGGGACATCACTTCAAGGGCATCGTTGGGGTGGCCTGGGGTGGAGATATACAGCTGGGTGTCATCAGCGTACTGATGGAACTCCACCCCAAAGCCACGGATGATCTCACCCAGCGGCTTTACATAAATGTTGAACAGAAGGGGCGAGAGGACCGACCCTTGTGGCACCCCACAAGCAAGGTGCCTCGGGGTCGACCGCTGCTCCCCTGTCAACACAGATTGCGACCGGTCAGAGAGGTAGGAGGAGAACCACTGCAGAACGGTGCCCCCCACCCCCAACCCCGCCAACCGGTGCAACATTATACCATGGTCGATGGTATCAAAAGCCACTGAGAGGTCTAATAGGACCAGGATAGAGGTGCAAACCCTATCCCGAGCCCTCCAGAGATCATCCACCAACACGACCAATGCCGTTTCCGTGCTGTGCCCAGGCCGGAAGCCGGACTGGAGCGGGTCTAGATAGACAGCTTCATCCAGGTACCGGGGAAGCTGTTGCGCCACCACACTCTCAACAACCTTCGCAACAAAGCGAAGGTTGGAGACTGGACGATAGTTAGCCAAAACAGCCGGATCCAGAGAGGGCTTCTTGAGGAGGGGCCTCACAACTGCTTCTTTCAAAGCGGTCGGCAGGACCCCCTCACTCAAAGAAGCGTTAACAATCTTCTGGAGCCAGCCTCGTGTCACCTCCCGGGAAGCCAGTACCAACCAGGAGGGGCACGGGTCCAATAAACATGTGGTTGCGTTCAGCCGTCCCAGGACCCTGTCCATGTCCTCGGGAGCCACAGGATCGAACTCCCCCCAGGTAACACTTTCCTAAATTTTCCACCAAATTCCATAAAATTTAATTGTAGCAACATAAATTGCCAATTTATATTGTCGAACGCTTTCTGCGTGTCCAGGAATATTAACGCTAGTTGTTTTTCATAATGTATTTCTTAACATTCTAGTACATCCATGATTATTCTAACATTATTTTTGATTTGTCTTTTTTGGTAAAAATCCATTTTGATCTGGATGAATGAATTCATTTAAAAAGTTTTTTAATCTTTCCACAATTATTGATGAGAAGATTTTATAGTCTGCGTTTAGTAACGAAATCGGTCTATAGTTTTTAATTTGAGTTATATCCGAATCTTCTTTGGGGATGAAGGTAATATAGGCATCTTTCCATATGTTCGGAATTTTAGCTTCCGTTAACACTGCATTGTATACTTCTAGCATTGACAGACTCAAGGTGTCTCCTAATTCTTTATATATTTCTACTGGTAGACCATCTGGTCCCAGGGTTTTATTGGTTTTTTTGCTTTTTAATTGCGTTCATTAACTCTGCCATTGTTATTCTTTCCTCCAGCCTATTCTTAACCATTTCTGAGATTTTAGGTAAATTGGCTTTCTCCAGATATTGTATTAATCTCTCCTCTTCTATTTTATCAGCTTCATATAATTTCTCATAAAATCATGGACTATATCTCTTTTCTTTTCAAGTTGTAGAGAGTGTTACAATAGTCCAGGCGGGAAGTGACGAGGGCATGAGTGACCATGTGTAAGGAGTCCCAATCTAGAAAGGGACGCAACTGGCGGATCAGGCGAACCTGATGAGAAGTCCTCCTGGTCACGGCCATCAAATGCTCTTCTAAAGATAGCCATGAGTCCAGGAGGACACCCAAGTTGCGAGCCCTCTCCGTGGGGACCAATGACTCGCCCCCAATAGTCAGTGATGGCACCAACTGACTATATCGGGACGCTGGAAACCATAGCCACTCGGTCTTGGATGGGTTGAGCCTGAGCCTGTTTCTCCCCATCCAGATCCGCACAGCCTCCAGGCACCAAGACATCACTTCAAGGGTATCATTGGGGTGGTCGGGGGGGGCAGAAATGTACAGCTGAGTGTCATCAGCGTACTGATGGTACTTCACCCCGAAACCACGGATGATCTCACCCAGCGGCTTTACATAAATGTTGAACAGAAGGGGTGAGAGGACCGACCCCTGTGGCACCCCACATATGAGGCGCCTCGGGGTCGACCTCTGCCTCCCTGCCAACACAGACTGCAACCGGTCGGAGAGAAAGGAGGAGAACCACCGCAGCACAGTGCCCTCCACCCCCAGCTCTTCCAACCGATGCAGCATGATACCATGGTCGATGGTCTCAAAAGCCGCTGAGAGATCTAACAGGACCAGGAAAGAAGAGCAACCCCTGTCTCGAGCCCTCCAGAGATCATCAACCAACACGACCAATGCCGTTTCCGTGCTGTACCCAGGCCTGAAACCCAACTGGAACGGATCCAGATAAAGGTTGAGAAGAGTTAGCTTACTATGGCTTCACATGAAGGAGTTGACTCTGAAAATTTTGAGCCCAGTGTTTCTCAACCTCAGCAATTCTGGGAGTTGAAGTGGCCTTCAACTCGCAGAATTCCCCAGTCAAAGGGCTCTAGCTAGCCAATCAATTTTCTCCTTACCTAGAAACCTCCACATACTCTGAGAAGGAGTGTTCTTTGCCCATTATATATTATATTTTCACATATTGAGAGTTTTAACTTTAAAAACCTTTCTGGATCGGGACTCCCTACGCATGGTCACTCAAGCACTCGTCACTTCCCGCCTGGACTACTGCAATGCTCTCTACATGGGGCTCCCCTTGGGGTGAACCCGGAGGCTGCAGTTTGTCCAGAATGCGGCCACGCGGGGGATTATGGGAGCGACGGGGCGCTCACATATGACACCTCTCCTGCATGAGCTGCACTGGCTTCCTGTGGTCTTCCGGGTGCGCTTCAAGGTGTTGGTGACCACCTTTAAAGCGCTCCATGGCTTAGGGCCGGGTTATCTGCGAGACTGCCTTCTGCCACCAATAGCCTCCCACCGACTGGTTTGCTCGCACAAAGAGGGCCTCCTCAGGGTGCCGTCGGCCAGACAGTGTCGGCTGGCAACCCCCAGGGGGAGAGCCTTCTCTGTGGCAGCACCCGCCCTCTGGAATGACCTACCCCCTGAGATATGCACGATATCAGACCTCCGGACTTTTCGTCGGACCCTGAAAACACACCTATTCCATCTAGCTGGGCTGGCTTGATCCCATCCTCTCAGTTTTAATTGAATTTGGTTTTAATTGGGTTGTTTTTAATATCTTGGGCCAAAATTATTTAATTATTTTTTAAATTGTTTTTAAATTTTATATGCAATGTTTTATCTTGGCTGTACACCGCCCTGAGTCCCGCAGGAGAAGGGCGGTATAGAAATAAAATAATAATAATAATAAGATAAGCAGCAAGAAAAAATCACAAAGTACCGGGACTTACAAATTGAAGTTGAGTGACTGTGGAAAAAGAAATCGTGTGTTGTCCCGATTGTAATTGGAGCCCTCGGAGCAATACCCAAAGGGCTACCCCGCTATTTAGAAATTCTAAATTTGCTGGACTTGAACATTTGACTCTACAAAAAAACACCTTACTCGGAACAGCTTACATTCTCCGACGATACCTTAACAGTTCCTAGGTCCTTGGTTAGGACTCGAGCTGCTGAGCTATTAACCAGCCTCAAAGGCTGTGAATCTCACTAAAGATTAACCAATAAATAATAATAATAATAATAATAATAATAATAATAATAATAATAATAATAAACAATGGTTAACAATCTGCCTTTCACTGTACCAGTCATACAGCAGTCATAATTGAAATATTTTAATGACAGGATACATGATATGAAATAAATATGAAATGGAGGATAAAAGTGAACCTAAATATACAGTTTATACAGTGAGATAAATACAATGTCTTGTCTTTGTTTAGCTGACAAGAGGCATTGGTTTAAGATCTGAAAAAGAAATATTATAATCAAATATGCTTACTTCCAAATAACATATCAATGTTTTCAAGTAGGCCAGGCCACAAAACTGATGCTGCAGGGTTTATTGTTTTATTGTTATATTTACAGACATTTGATAGCTACACCAAAACATTTACTTTCCTCATTTTAAGAGCAGTGAGGTCAAGCTGGGGCTACTCTTTTTCTTATACTCTCTTCCTTCTCATATGTGAGCAACAGTTTATCTCTCTTTCTTCTCAAAGCCAGTGCTAAATTATTCAAATCAATCGATAGTGGTAATTGTTAATTCTTCATTTTTAGGTGCTCCTTTGTGTTGAGTTCTGGTCTCAGTACAATTATGTAGCATTTAGGAAAAAAGATAGATCCCAATATTCCTATACCGGAAGCCAAGATGGAGAAGATCTCCACAGCTACCATGTATTTTCCTTTGGTGCTCAAATAAGTTGGGACAAAAGTCACCCATACACTACAAAACACCAGCATGCTAAAAGCAATAAATTTGGCTTCATTAAAAGAGTCTGGCAGTTTTCGAGCAAAGAAAGCTACAACGTAGCTGATGAGAGCAAGAAATCCCATATATCCTAAAATATAATAGAACATGTTCCCTGATCCTTCATTGCATTCAACTACAATCTCTTCTGGAAGAGAATGCATGTCCAAATTTGGGAAAGGAGGGCCAGTGCACAGCCACAATATGCAAATACTTGCTTGAATGCAGGAACAACAGAGAATCAGAGAGTATGAAAATCTTTGTCCCACCCATTTTCTCATTTTTGATCCTGGCTTAGTAGCCATAAAAGCTAAAACCACTGTGATGGTTTTGGCCAAAACTGAAGAAACTGCAACTGAGAAGATGATCCCAAAAGCAATTTGACGAAGAAGACAGGTCAACAATTGGGGCTGACCAATGAACAGCAAGGAACAGAGGAAGCAGAGGAAGAGGGAGACAAGGAGAAGATAAGTGAGATTCCGGTTGTTAGCTTTGACAATGGGAGTATTCTGATGTTTTATGAAAATTCCAAGTATCACTACTGTGGTCACAGAAAATGATAGACCCAGAACTGTCGAAGTGATGCCCAAAGTTTCATTATAAGACAAGAAATTTAGATCCTTGGGAATGCACGTATTTTTTTCCTTGTTTGGATATTGTTCTTCTGGACAGTCTAAGCAGTCATCCATATCTGTGAAAATATGTATTTCAGAATTCATAGCAGTATTTCAAATTTGCATACTTTTGTTTACTGAGAAGTATTTATTAATCGAAAACATTGTATGTCATAAAACATCAGTGGACTACTATGGTTTGTGGAATTGAAATGTGCAATAATTCTCATCATTCATTGCCTTAAGTCCTCCAAGGTAGACATGCTGGCAGATATAACCCAGCAACATTAACACTTATTCACATCTCTGTTAAATATACCTTTGTTAAATCTTGCTTTTGGAGAACTGAACTAGAATGGAACTCTCATGAATAATGAGGATGACCTGATGAGTCCTGGTGGTGCAGTGGTTAGAATGCAGTGCTGCAGACTACTTCTGTTGACTGCCGGCTACCTTCAATTTGGCAGTTCGAATCTCACCAGGCTCATCCTTCCATCCTTCTGAGGTTGGTAAAATGAGGATCCAGATTGATGGGGGGCAATAGGCTGATTCTGTAAAACACTTAGAGAAGGCTGCAAAGCACTGTGAAGTGGTATATAAGTTTAAATGCTATTGCTATGTGTGTGATATCTCTGTGTGCCTTTATGGATACATACAGTTACACATACATAAATATAACAATATTTCCTACCTCTTTTATTTGAAAATTTTCTTGATGGACAAGTATTACAATCATAGCAACAAAATGGCTTTCCTTCCTTCCTTTTCTTTCTGGAACCTGGTGGGCAATGATCATTGCACAGAGCAAGAGGTATAGTCTATTCATTAATGAGAGAGAGAATTACATTTTATTTCCTTGAATCCAACCATTTTCAGAAATCAGTACATGCATTATATACTTCTGAAAAATATTAGTTTTGTGTGTGTGTGGGTTTGTGCAGATATGTACACATATAAGAATCAACTGATCCAAAATAGTATGTTTATCCTCAGTATCCTCAGTCCCGGAGGATAAGGCCGCCGCCTTATCCTCAGGGATAGGGCAACAATGACTGACGATTCCCACCTCCGGTGACCCCAATGGACTCAGGAACCCGCTGTGGTGAGAGGACGTTGAGGATTAACATCTCCTATCATTCCTGAGTGTCGTGGGAGGACGCACAGGAATGGAGCTTCCTGTCTCCAGGGATGGACCAGCTTGATATACCCCAATCACCATGGATGGTCCCCTGGGCCTCAATGTTCAGGGATGGTGTTACGAACATATGCAAGAATGGATTTGGTTGCTCTGAGGGATGCCCCCCTATCCTGGGAGTGGCCTGCCGGCCTGGCAAAGATCTACCTTAATGACAGGTCCTGGGATCCCAAGAGGTGGCATAAGGATTTTAAGGGTTTTAGTAAGGGGGCGTTACATTGGTTTTTAACTAGATTTTTAAGGGGATTGGGGAGGGGGGTGAGTTTTGATATCCGGCAGGTGGTTGGGGGGGCGCCATGCAAATGGCAGTCCAGGTTATGGGGACCGGGCAGTGGTTTTGGTGCGGTGTCGGGACATCCAGGCACCCCAAAGGTGAGGGTGGGATCTCTGATTCCGGTTGCAATTGGGAAGGGCTGCAGGTGGAGGAACGGAGGGCCGTATTGGATTTCGGGAGCCCGCCCCTGCTACCTTCGAGCGGTGGCGTGCTCCAATCCTCCTGGTTCTCTCTGACCTCCTGGGGGTTTGAGAGACAGGATTACTGGGCTCAGGCTGGTTTATTTTAATGCCAGTTCTGTGGTCAACAAAGCTCTCCTCATTTGTGATTTGATTGAGGAGGAAAACACAGACCTGGCTTGCATTACGGAAACCTGGTTGGGCTCAGAGGAGGGGGGGTGTTCCTCTGACTGAACTTTGCCCACCAGGGTTCCAGGTGCAGCAACAGCCAAGGGCCCAGGGTAGGATGGGGGGGGTGGCGGTGGTTATTAGGGAGGTCCTTAGTCCGCGGTAGGTCACTGCTCCTAAAATAGATGGGTGTGAGGCCCTCCTCATGAGGTGGGGCCCGTATGGCAGTTGGGCTTGTTGATTGCATACCTGTCTCCCAGCTGTGTATCAACAGTCCTGCCCAGGCTACTGGACACCCTATCGAGGCTCCACCCTATCGGTGGAGTTTCCCAGACTTATTGTTCTGGGGGACTTCAATCTGCAGTCCCTGGGTGGGGCGTTGGGGGTGGCTCGGGAGTTCATGGCTTCCAAGGCAGCTATGGACCTGACTCAGATTATTCAGGGCCCGACACATGAGGGGGGGCCACACGCCCGATCTTGTTTTTGTCTTGGAGCAGTGGCAGGTGGAGTTCGGTGGGGGATTGTCCTCCATTTATCCCCTGACATAGACCGACCACTATCTCCTTCGGCTAGGCTTCCATTATGCCACCCCTCCTTGCTGGGATGCAGAACTGACCACCTGGTTCTGCCCCAGGCGCCTGATGGACCCGGAGAGGTTCCAGACAGAGCTTGGGATGATCCCTCTCTCTCTCTCCCACACCCCGGCCACGACCCTGGTGGATACCTGGGATTAGGCTCTTTACCAGGTTGTTCCTTTGCGGCCTCTGACACATCGCAGACCCCGGTTGGCACCTTGGTTTACCGAGGAGCTCTGGGGGATGAAGCGACGTAGGCGAGGCCTAGAGAGCCGTTGGAGAGCCAGTCGTTCCAAATCTGACCAGTCCCAACTAAGGTTGGCCACACGTGCCTACCTTGTGGAGTTGGCGGTGGCAAAGCATCGCTACTTCACCAATGTCATCGCGTCCACAGAGAATTGCCCATGGTGCGTCAGCTCCCACTGGCCCTGGATGAAGCAGATTACCTTGACCCGTACCAATCGGCTTTCAAGCCTGGGTACAGCATGGAGACGGCATTGGTTGCGCTGGTGGATGATCTCTGGAGGGCTCGGGACAGAGGTTACTCCTCTGTTCTGGTCCTATTGGATCTTTTGGCGGCTTTCGATACTGTCGACCATGGTATCTTGCTGCGTCGCCTTGAGGGGCTGGGAGTGGGAGGCACCGTTTTATGGTGGTTCTCCTCCTACCTCTTGGGTCGAACGCAAGCGGTGTTGGCAGGGGGGCAGAGATCGAGCTTGAGGCCCCTAAGTTGTGGGGTGGCCCAGGGGTCGGTTCTCTTGCCCCTTCTGTTCAACATTTATATGAAACCGCTGGTTTTGGGGTGAGGTACCATCAATACGCTGATTATACTCAGCTTTTTATATCCACCCTGAACCAACCCAGTGATGCCCTCAACATGATGGCCTGGTGCCTGGAAGCGGTACAGGTCTGGATGGGAAGGAACAGACTTCAACTCAACCCTGCCAAGACCGAGTGGCTGTGGGTACCGGCATCTCGGTTCATAGGAGAGGTTCCATCGTTGGCTATAGGGGGTGAAGTTTTACCCCCTGTAGACAGGGCATGCAACTTGAGTGTCCTCCTGGATTCACGGTTGAGTCTAGAAGATCATATAATGACCGTGACCTGGGGGGCATATGCCCAGATTCGTCTGGTGCACCACTTGTGTCCCTACTTGGACCGAGATGTCCTACGCACAGTTACTCATGCACTAGTCACCTCCCATATTGACTACTATAACGCTCTCTACATGGGGCTGCCCTTGAGGACCACTCAGAGGCTTCAGCTGGTGCAAAATGCAGCCACGCGGGTTGTGATGGGGGAATCCCGATACTCCCATGTTACACCTCTCCTGCGCAACTTGCATTGGTTGCCGGTTGCCCTCTGGGTGAGATTCAAGGTGCTGGTGATGACCTATAAAGCCCTACATGGCTTAGGCCCAGGATATTTGGCGGACCACCTGCAGCCAGCAATGACATCCCATCGCCTGGTTCGTGCCCATAGAGAGGGCCTAACACAGAGCCTTAGGGTACTCCACTGCATATTTCCCTCCATGTAGATGCAGTTCCATTGAGGACTACACATTGAGTGTGGTTGGTCAGCAAAGTTACGAATTCATCTTGTTGTGATGCTATCTAACCCACATTTTTCAACTTTATCTAGTAGTAGGTTATGGTTTAATTTATTAAATGCCTTACTGAAGTCCAAGTAAATTATATCGATAGTATTCCTCTGGTCCACTAATTTAATGAATAACAACAACAACAACAACAACAACAACAACAACAACAACAACAATGATTAATGTCTTGTGGTTATTCTGAGTTGTTTGTATTTGACTTCAGGGCTGCTCAATGGATAGAATCAATATATACATTATATTATTACTGAAAGTCAGGGATCACTTCAGTTATAGGGACCTATATGAAATCTAAATCCCTCCACAACAATTAGTGTTTATTGGTCGGATGCTCTTTCTGATGCCACATGGTGTTTGCAGCAGATATTTTTTTCTTTGCGCCCTGAAAGAAATATATTTGCTGCTACCTGGGATTGCACTCTCAACCTTGTAGGAAATCTACAATAATCCCCCAAAAACGAATTATATAAAGGGGATGGAGAAAACAACTATCATCCTGTACCCTGGGGCTAATGTGACTTGAAAGTTTAGCATGGGTGAGGTGATAAATGCTAGACAGACAATACTCAATAATAAAAAGGCATCTCCTCAATCAAAGGTATTAAAGATAACCAGTAGAACCTTCTTGGAGGACCTGAGCATTTTCTCACTTGAAACTTCTCCATTTCTTTATGGAAAAAGAGAATGGAAGCCATCAATTTCTTTCACTCCTCCTTCCCCTTGCAAACTAGCTTTGCAAACAATTTCACAAACAGGATCGAAAATGTCAAGTTTGTTCTCTTCCTGACAATTATCATAACAATACTGGCAATCGTTAATTGCTGAAAAGAAGGCCATCTATTTTGATTTTCAAACTGGAAACTTCATTTTAGTCCTACCTGGTTAAAATGGGCTGGCCATGTGATTTTTCTTTCATTGATGGAGAACCTTCTGCCTGATAGGGCTTGAGGATCCATTTGTCCCACTTTCACTTTCACGAAGGATTTGTTAGGGAAAGTAACCCAGTTGATAATGTCAAATCCATCTAGCAATTCACCCTTCTTGTCAAAAGACACCTTGTCTCCGGCACTGTTGTTAAAGGAGACTTGACTTAGGAAATGATAAAGCTGGAATAAATGACGTTTTCGCAAGTGTTACCAAAGTGGTGGAAAAAGTGAAAAACGTTTGACTTGGAAAAAAGTTTTGATATTCTCTGAAGCTATTTAATTATTTTATCATTCCGTTATTGGGAGTCCCATTATTTCTTTCCCCAATCAAATATTTCACTTTAGCTCAGTTTGAAAAGGATACGAAGAACTAGCAGGCAATGTATTTCAAATAAACAGACTAAATTTTCTTTTAGCATAGAAATATATACCTATGTCACTGATGGGAATCCAAGTTTTTCAGAGCCAAGGTTTACTATTTGCCAGGGGAATAGTACTATTGATACTATCCACGGATGGGTTCTAAATTTTTTTACTACCGGTTCTGTGGGCGTGGCTTATTTTGTGGGTGTGGCTTGATGGTCATGTGACAATTCTTTAGGATTTAGCAGCGGTACTGGTCTACCAGGCTTTTAACTGCTTGCAGAGCTGTACTGGTCTATCCATTTATTTTTGGAGGCACTGGTCTACCCATTTATTTTTGCATGGACTGGTCTACTCATTTGTTTTTGGAGGCACCGGTCTACCACCACACTGCCTTTTAACACTGATCAGCTGTAGGGCGGCCCTTTGAAGCCCAGCGGCAAGAGTTTAAACAGTTTTTTTCCTTCTAGCCGATCAGCTGGGACCCAAGAGGCAACAATAGATTGGTGGTGGGGCCAAATAAAAGGTAAGAATAGTGCGGGGGGGGCAGAGTGGGGGGGTGAATCGGTTCGGTGACATCATATTGTCACTGCTACCGGCTCGGTGGAACCTGCCCGAACCGGGAGGAACCCACCACTGATACTATCTTTACTACCACTATTTGTATTGAATTAAATTTATATGTTGTCTAATTTCCAATGACTCTGGGCAGTTTCAAAATGGTTATTAAGTACTGTAATTATGTATTTTTTCTGCTATAACTTATTGTGCATTTTTTATTATTTGCTTAAATTAGAATGTTCTGCAAAAGTTTGGATAAAATCCTAAATTCTGGATTTGGTAGCATCCTGCATCTGTAAGAATACATCTCTCATTTCTTTCAAAACTTACAAAAATGATAGTCTCAGAAAAACTTTAGACCTTTTATTGCCATTATGGAGTCTATTTACACGTACTTATCTCCATGGTTTGCAGGTAGACTTACAACCATTCATTTAGTGATCTTTAAAAGTTACATTGGCACTGAAAGAATAACTTACAACTAGACCTTGCACTTATAGCTATTGCTGCATCCTTACAGTCATGTGATCAAATTTGATTGGTATGTAGTTACAATACCATGTTTCCCTGAAAATAAGACCCTGTGTTATATTTTTTAGAACCCTGAAATAAGTGCTTGGCCTTATTGCCATGCGCTCAAAAGCCTGATTGGGCTTATTATCAGGGGAGGTCTTATTTTGGGGGAAACAGGTTAGTTGCAGTGTCCTGGGCTCTTGTGATCACCATTTGTGAACTTCCCATCCAGCTTTTGATAGCAAAGTCAATGGGAGAAGCTGGATTCACTTAATCACCATGTAATTCGCTCAACAACTACAATGACTCACTTAACAATCATGACAAAAAATGGGCAGGTCTCACTTAACAACTGATTTGCTTAGGCATGGAAATGTTGGTCCCAATTGTAATCATAAGTCAAAGACTACTCATATACTCACTGTCTTTCCTTCTGTGCATCTTCTCTGGGAATTCTTAGTAAGGCAGTATATACAGAATGAGAATCCTTCTTATATAAGTGAAGGCACTAATATTAACGATAACAATGATGCATTTTAAAAATCTGCCTTTTAGATGCAACATTACCTGAAAATACTGTGATTTAGAAGTCCTTGGGTGATCTCTATCCAAAACTACTCTGTATTTCCTTCTGGATGAGTAAAAGGCATGCAAAGCATGTGCCACAGCATAGACAGCATTATAAACACTGTAGCTTTGACTGGTCATGCTCGTTTCAAAAAAAGAATGCGGAAGGCTTTCCAGTCTCTCATTGCCAGTACAGCTTCCTTTGTCTGTTGCAGAATCTGGAAACGAGCATTTAAATGCTTGTTCCCAGAAGACTCTGATAAAATGATCGGTCAGAGAATGGGGGTCCTGAAATAGAAGGAAATTCTGAAATGTTGACATCTCCGAGGTACGACTTGCAAAGGACAAGGCGCCTTGGAAGATCTGCATGTTTAAATTGTTTAAAAAGGGTTCTACTGAAAAATCCCAATGGGCTGTCATCACCCATACTTTCTGCACAGATAGCTTCATGTCTGATTCAGCAACGTTGAGCACTAGTTGCAAATCTAACATCATGTGAGCATCAGCACTTACAACACAGACATTGACTTTTGCGTTACTCAGCAACAGGGCCATTTCCCTGAACATGTCAATGAAATTACCAACCATGTGTAAAATATTGCTTTGAACTGGCATTCGTTCAGAGAAGGCAGGGCAGATTCCATTATCATTAAAGCTTTTCTCCAAGGTTTGCACAAACTTTTCTCCTTTATCATCATCCATGGCTATGATCCCAATCCATTTCCATTGAAAATGCAGTAATAGCTTGACTATTCCTGTATATTGATGCGCTTCATTAGGTACCATGCGGTATAAGAAAGAGGAGTGACTTATATCATTCACTGGTGGACTATATAAACAATAGGAGACCTAAAGGCCAACATAATTACATTCATAATCGGGAAATATAAAAATATCTGCAGGGTCAAACACAAAAACACAGTAGTTTTTATTTTATTTTCTAAAAAAAAAATATTTAGTTAGTTTACAGCATACCCAAGGACTGCTCCAATCACAAACTGACTCTATGTAGCATTTAATTTTCTCCATCCTTAACATGAGATGAACCAAACCAAAATAAATAAATGAATAAATAAATAATAAAACACACTATTTGTTCCGTATTACAGATTCCATATCATCCTGACTTCTTTTATCTGCATTTATACATATTATTTCTTTTGTCATCCATTTTCCCATCTCTATTTATTATTATTTATTTATTAATTCAATTTGTATGCCGCCCCTCTCCGAAGACTCAGGGCAGCTCACAATGCATTTAAAATCATTATAAAAAACATTTAAAAATTAAAAAAATTAAAATCATTAAAACTCATTCACATTCATGGCCGGAACTCGCCGGATCACAAGAGCGAGATCAACAGCGCCAGGCTTGCTGGAAAAGCCAGGTCTTCACTGCTTTTTGGAAGGCCAACAGGGTGGGGATGGTCCAGACCACAGGAGGTAACTGGTTCCAGAGAGCTGGGGAAGCCACAGAGAAGGCCCTCCCCCGCGGGCCCACCATCTGGCATTTAGATGACGGGACCCGGAGGAGACCACCTCTGTGGGATCTTACCGGTCATTGGGAGTTATGTGGTAGAAGGTGGTCTCGAAGGTACCCTGGCCCTGAGCCATGTAGGGCTTTAAAGATAATAACCAACACCTTGAATTGTGACCGGAGACCAATAGGGAGCCAGTGCAGTGGAGAATTGGTGTAATGTGGGTGCACCTAGGTGCACCCACGACAGCTCGCACGGCTGCTTTCTGGACCAACTGTAGTCTCCAAACACTTTTCCCCATGTAGAGCGCGTTGCAATAATCTGACCGTGAGGTGACAAGGGCATGAGTGACCGTGAGGAAAGCCTCCCGATCCAAGTAGGGTCGCAATTGGTGCACCAGGTGAACGTGTGCAAAGGTTCCCCCTAGCCACAGCTGTCAGATGTTGCCCTAATCTTAGCTGTGAGTCTAGGAGGACACCCAAATTGCGAACCCATTCTGAGGGGGACAATTTCTCCCCCCCCAGAACCAAGGATGGACAATCAACATAGACTTTAGGAGGCAATACCCACAGCCACTCGGTCTTATCTGGGTTAAGTCTGAGCCTGTTGACTATCATCCAGACCCTCACAGCCTCCAGGCACATCACATCCACCGCATCACTGAATTGACGCAGGGTAGAGATATACAGCTGGGTATCATCAGCATATTGCTGATATCTCACCCCGTATCGTCAGATGATCTCACCCAGAGGCTCTAGTTAACAATGCATGAAGTACAAATATTCCTCTACTTGTTCTAATTTTTCATGATTTATTTTTGATTCATTATTATTCCTTTTATTTCCCTGATTACAATCTAAGAGCAGTCAGTACCAACTAAATACTAACCAGAGGTGGGATTCAGCTGGTTCGCACAGGTTCACCTGAACTGATATCCAACTATTTCTGCAGTTCGGCGAATTGAGGAACACTGTAATAGATAATAAGTTCCTAAACAAATAGAGCTGTAATCCACCTTACCTGAGGAATCTTGTAGGTCCCTAAGATAGTAGCTATGTGGAGGGAAGTTTCTGAGTCAGTACCCCCAATGACAGCTGCTGGTATCTTCTTGCTGCACTTGTAGTTCAGAATAGTTGGCTTCTGATTAAAGAGCAAGTTCAGCGTGTTCTGATAAGTTATCTGGGCATCAAAGTGGCTATCATAGATATGAAATCCTAGCGTCTGATTGGGTAAAATCATGCTGTTTCCATTGATTTCATTCACTGCAAACGCCAAGGCTAGGGTGTGCTGATATTTTTTCAGCATTACACTAAAGTAAAAGACACATCTTGAGTAAACCATGATGTTCAGTGTTGTGAACATTTGCATACTACTCCTGTAAGTGGTACCCTATATTTACTGGTGGGGAACTACTGGAGAATGAGAAACCTGACATTAGAATGAAGTTACCTTTAACTAGAGAACAGCTTGTTTGCTTGTAATGGATCTACCCTTCTCCAATATTTCAACTGTCCTAGTGTGTCCTTGGAAACAAATGCAATGTTTTACATTGCAACAGATATTGCACTAAATATCGCTTCATTAATTTTATAGTGAAACTATCCAATGATGTATTGTTTTTCTTCTGGACCAGACCAAATCACACGTAACCCAACATGCTAGTCACAAGACAATCACTTGCTTCTGGCCTCTCAAAAGGTCAGAGAAATATGAAGAAACTTTTCTCCAATGATTTTTGAGTCTCTGGATACAAATCTAGATACAAATAATGCTGTGCATATAATACCAAGGAATTAAGTAAAAGAAGATTGATCCAAGACTGAGGCAGGTTTTCCCACTTCACACAATCAAATGTAGCATGTCTTATTGACTGATTTGATCCTATCAGATGTTAAAGATCAGAATAAACTCAGAGCATACAAGGAAATCTGGCAAATATCATAGAATCATAGAGCTAGAAGAGAAGTTTAGATCATAATATCCAACTGCTTGCTCAGTGCTGCAGCTGTAAGTTTGAGCCAAATAGTTGGGTTAAACCTAAGAGATGTGAGATAGAAGTTGCAGAGATGAAAAATAACATGTTTGCCACATGTGTGTGTTTGGGTCTGATCACCATTTCAAAATCTCCTATTTTCTATTACCAGAAGACCAGAATGAATGGATGAAGGACTACTAATTATCTGATTTCTAGAATCTATGTCAAGTTGCTGAAAGCATATCAGTAGCACTGCCAGGAAATAGCCAAGTATTACAGAAATCAGTGAGGTTTTTCTTACATAGGTTCAAAATCACACTTGGATCTAGGGTGTGAGGTGAAATCTGATCCTTCAGACAAGGAGAAAAACTGTGAAAGTATCCCACCAATTATCACATCACCTGGCTGAAAATATTGATATTGCACTTTCAGAGACTCATAAATGGTACAAACTGCAGGAGATATCGCACAATCTGTTGGTTGCAGCAGCAGCAGCAAATATACAAGAAGTCTCAGGGACAAGAAGGACCCTCTCATGCAGCAGGCAAAATGATTGTCCCTTAATTTAAGATCTCCTACTCCTACTTTGATCATCATCATCCAGCTATTTAGTATGCCATGGTCTTCATGGTTCTGGATCCTACCACTAAATGCATACACACTGATCTGCTGAATCCATTGCTGGCTGGCTGGATAGATAGATACATGTATACGTACGTACATAGATACATAGATACATAGATACATACTGTAGATACATACATAAATACATACATACATACACTAACCCTCCCTTTGATCAGTTCAGGAGTTACAGTATATACCTGTATGCAATTAGAGTGGAAAAATATTTTTGTGCCTTGTGAGTAATGCTGAGTTCATAATTATCACCTTAGATAATCATCAGGTATGCATTTTCTAAAACACTGCAAAATTCCCAGTGGTTAAATCTCCTCCTTCTCTTCCTCCTCTGTCTCCATTGTTGGTTTGGGCCTAATAATGATTGTTTTGTACAGCATAAAGTACTGGAACTGCTGAACAAAAGGAGAGCTACATATTTGATTTATTACGCATATAATCTAATAAATATATATTAAATGTATTAATTAATTATATTTATTGGGAATATTTATTTAGGATACACGTTATAAATTATCCTTAGATCTAATTATTAGATTTGATTTACTAGGGAATGGATTTATTAAGGAGATGATTTAATAAATTGTTACATCTATTTTTTAAATTAGATTTCTTAGATTGGAGGAGGGGCTGAAGAACCAGTTCAGTGACGTCATATCGTCATTGCTACCGGCTCGGCAGAACGGAGCTGAACCGGGAGGAACCCACGACTGCTTTACTCTCAGAGAAAGGAATGTTATTATAACTATATATCTCCCCTGCTCCATACAATCCCCACTTCCAGTTTCCCACAGTACTAAATGTGACAGGCCTGAGGATCCAATGCAAAAGATGGCTTCCAGGCCTGACATATGCTTTAAGTATTCTCTACATATTTTCCTCTTCCTTACATGAAAACTTTGTAAATACATAAAAATATATTTGCTGCAAATGTGAGTAAATGATAGGACTGATTTTGTAGCAACTGTTCATATTATTAAATAACTAAACTAAGAATAATTGCTAGAAACATCAATCCAACAAAATAGTACAATATTTGATTTAGAGAAAGTGCACAATAAACTAAATCAGCCTGAATTGTGGAAGATTCTGCTTGAATATGACATTGTAACTTGGCTGCTGAATGAAACTTGGCTGCAGATATGCTAAAACGTATCTCAGAATTTATTGGACAGTTTGAGAACAGTTCAAAACTTAGTAAGTAGTAACACACCTTTGGTTGCTTAATGTATTTATCAATAAATGTTACTAGCTTGCTGATGTAACTCACACGATCTACAAAGTCTTACATGGCATGGGAGCAGGATATTTGTAGGTCCAACTTCCTCCAATTGTCTCTGTCTGCTCCATCAGCTCCAGCAGGAGTAGCATACTCTAGGTACTGTTTATTAAGGAGTGCTATCTAATAGTACCCTAGTAGTATGCCTTTTATGTAACTGAACCTTTATGTAATTGCATCAAACTTTTCAAGTGAGCCAGGTCACAAATCTGATGGTGCAGGAATTCCAGGAATACTACTTTATTGTGATATGCTATAGAAACAGACAGTTGGAATCTAGTCCAAATGATCGACTTTCCCCATTTTAAGAGCATTGAGGTCAAGTTGGAGCTATTCTACATCTTTTCCTCACACATTCCACTTCCTCATGATTGATCAACATTTTATCTCTTCAACCTTCTTTTCAAGACCATGCTAAATTCTTCAAAATCAATGAATATTAGTAATGTTTAGTTTTTTGTTTTTAGATGGTCCTTTGTGTTGAGTTCTGGTCTCATTACAATGATGTAGCATTTAGGGAAAAAGATAGATCCCAATATTCCTATACCGGAAGCCAAGATGGAGAAGATCTCCACAGCTACCATGTATTTTCCTTTGGTGCTCAGATACGTTGGGACAAAAGTCATCCATACACTACAAAATACCAGCATGCTAAAAGCAATAAATTTGGCTTCATTAAAAGAGTCTGGCAGTTTTCGAGCAAAGAAAGCCACAACGTAGCTGATGAGAGCAAGAAATCCCATATATCCTAAAATATAATAGAACATGTTCCCTGATCCTTCATTGCATTCAACTACAATCTCTTCTGGAAGAGAATGCATGTCCAAATTTGGGAAAGGAGGGCCAGTGCACAGCCACAATATGCAAATACTTGCTTGAATGCAGGAACAACAGACAATCAGAGAGTATGAAAATCTTTGTCCCACCCATTTTCTCATTTTTGATCCTGGCTTAGTAGCCATAAAAGCTAAAACCACTGTGATGGTTTTGGCCAAAACTGAAGAAACTGCAACTGAGAAGATGATCCCAAAAGCAATTTGGCGAAGAAGACAGGTCAGCAATTGGGGCTGACCAATGAACAGCAAGGAACAGAGGAAGCAGAGGAAGAGGGAGACAAGGAGAAGATAAGTGAGATTCCGGTTGTTAGCTTTGACAATGGGAGTATTCCGATGTTTTATGAAAATTCCAAGTACCACCACTGTGGTCACAGAAAATGATAGACCCAGAACTGTCAAAGTGATGCCCAAAGTTTCATTATAAGACAAGAAATTTAGATCCTTGGGAATGCACATATTTTTTTCCTTGTTTGGATATTGTTCTTCTGGACAGTCTAAGCAGTCATCCATATCTGTGAAAATATGTATTTCAGAATTCATAGCAGTATTTCAGATTTGCATACTTTTGTTTACTGAGAAGTATTTATTAATCGAAAACATTCTATGTCATAAAACATCAGTGGACTACTATGGTTCTTGGAACTGAAATGTGCAATAATTCTCATCATTCATTGCCTTCTGTCCTTCAAGGTAGACATGCTTGCAGATATACTCTAGCTACAGAGCCTGGTGGCGCAGCAGACTAATAGCCTGTTATTAACATTCAGCTGCCTGCAATTACTGCAAGTTCGAATCTCCCCAGGCTCAAGGTTGACTCAGCCTTCCATCCTTTCTAAGGTAGCTAAATTGAGGACTCAGTTTGTGGGGGCAATAAGCTGACTTTGTATAAATATACAAAAGTATGAAGGCTATTGCTTAACGCATTGTAAGCCGCCCTGAGTCTCTGGAGAAGGGCGGCATATAAATCAAATTAAAAAAAAAAACATTAACACCTTTTCACATCTCTGTTAAATATATCTTTGTTCAATCTTGCTTTTGGAGGGCTCAACTAAAATGGAACTCTCATGAATAATCAGGATGACCCGAAGAGCCACGGTGGTGCAGTGGTTAGAATGCAGTGCTGCAGGCTACTTCTGCTGACTGCTGGCTACCTTCAATTTGGCAGTTCGAATCTCACCAGGGTCAAGGTTGATTCAGCCTTCCATCCTTCCAAGGTTGGTAAAATGAGGATCCAGATTGTTGGGGGGCAATAAGCTGATTCTGTAAAACACTTAGAGAGGGCTGTAAAGCACTGTGAAGTGGTATATAAGTCTAAATGTACTGCTATGTGTGTGATATCTCTGTGTGCCTTTATGGATATGCACAGTTGCACATACATAAATATAAAAATATTTCCTACCTCTTTCATTTGAAAATTTTCTTGATGGACAAGTATTACAACCATAGCAACAAAATGGCTTCCCTTCCTTCGTTTTCTTTCTGGAACCTGGTGGGCAATGATCATTGCACAGAGCAAGAGGTATAGTCTATTCATTAATGAGAGAGAGAATTACATTTTATTTCCTCGAATCCAACCATTTTCAGAAATCAGTATATATTTCTGAAAAATATTCATTAGTTTTGTGTGTGTATGTGTGTGTGTGTGTGTGTGTGTTCATGCAGATATGAACACAGATAAGAAAGAACCGATCCAAAATAGCATGTATTATTGATGAAACTTACCCTTACTCAGAATAGGCTTTCTTCATATAGTAGGTTGAAATAACCTACTATATATGATTAATCTCTTGTGGTTATTCTGAGTTGTTTGTATTTGATTTCAGGGCTAGCAACATGTATAGCATCATATAGTATCATAAGTCAATATATACATTATATTATTACTGAAAGCAGGGACCACGCCAGTTATGGGGATCTATGTGGAATCTAAATTCCTCCACAAGAATTAGTGTTTTCTAGTTGGATGCTCTTCCTGATGCCACATGGTGTTCGTAGCAGATATTTTTTTCTTTGTGCCCTGAAAGAGAGATAACTGCTGCTACTTAGGATTGAACTCTCAACCTTTCAAATAGGAGGTGATAGTTTTCACCACAAGGCCATCATGCTGCTCTTGTAGGAAATCTAAAATAATCCCCCCAAACCAGTGGTGAAATCCAAAAATTTTCCCTATTGGTTCTGTGTGCGTGGCTTGGTGGGCGTGGCTTGATGTGTGTGTGTGTGTCATGTGAGTTGGTGGGCATGGATAAGTCTTTTTTTACTTTTTTAAAGCATTTTTTTAAAATTTTAATTTAATTTAATATAATTTGTATCTTTGTTGGACTCAGGGCGGCTCACAACTAATAAAACAAACCCAATAAAACATAAAATACATAAATATGCATACATAAAATACATAAATGTATAAATATATAATTTAAACATATATTAAAACCCATTAAAATAATCAAAAAACCCCTCAGTCCAGGTTGGGTGATGTGAACAGCCATGTTTTTAATTCGTGGCGGAAGGTGCGAAGGTCAGGAGCCAACCGACCTTTTACTAACTATTCATCTGAACCGGTGGTAAAAAAAAATGCTTTAAAAAAGTAAAAAAAAGTGTGACAATCAACTGTGCCACGCAATCATCAGAACCTTTTTAAAAAACTTTTTAAAGCCTTTTTTTACTATCGTTTCAGGGAAATGGTAGCATTTTTTACTACCGGTCCAGGCGAACCGGCCCGAACTGGTAGCATTTCACCTCTCCCCAAAAATAATTATATAAAGGGCGTGGAGAAAATAACTATCATCCTGTAGCCTGGGGCTAAAGTGACTTTGAAGTTTAGCATGGGTGAGGTGATAAGGATGGTCTAAATGCTAGACAGACAATACTCAATAATAAAAATGCACCTCCTCAATCAGAGATATTAAAAGATAACCAGTAGAAGCTTCTCGGGGTACCGGAGCATTTTCTTATTTGAAAGTTCACCATTTCCTTGTGGAAAAAGAGAATGGAAGCCATCAATTTCTTTCAGTCCTCCTTCCCCTTGCAAACTAGCTTTGTGAAAAATTTCATAAACAGGATCTAAAATGTCAAGTTTGTCCTCTTCCAGACACTTATCATAACAATACAGGCAATCATTAATTGCTGAATAGAAGGCCATCTATTTTGATTTTCAAACTGGAAACTTCATTTTGGTCCTACCTGGTTAAAATGGGCCTGCCATGTGATTTTTCTTTCATTGATGGAGAACCTTCTGCCTGATGGGGCTTGAGGATCCATTTGTCCCACTTTTACTTTCATGAAGGATTTGTTAGGGAAAGTAACCCAGTTGATGATGTCAAATCCATCTAGCAATTCACCCTTCTTGTCAAAAGACACCTTGTATCCGGCACTGTTGTTAAAGGAGACTTGACTTAGGAAATGGTAAAGCTGAAATAAATGAAATTTTGGCAAGTATTATTACCAAAGTGGTGGAAACAGTGAAAATTGTTTGGCTTGGAATAGAGTTTTGCTATACTCAGAAGCTCTTCAACTGTTTTATCGTTCCATTATTGGGAGTCCCATTATTTCCTTCCCCAATCAAATATTTCAGTTCAGCTCAGTTTTAAAAGCATAATAAGCACTAGCAAGCAATGTATTTCAAATAAACAGACTAAATTTTCTTTTGGCATAGAAATATCTTGATATACCTGTTTCTCTCCCCCCCCCCAATATACCTGTTTCCCACTGATTATAAGCCAAATCGGGCATTTGAATGTATGGCAATAAGGCCAAGCGCTTATTTCAGGGTTCAAAAAATATAAGACAAAGTCTTATTTTCGGGGAAACATGGTATGTCACTGATGGGAATCCAAGTATTTCAAAGCTCAGGCTTATTACTTGCCTGGGGTAAGGTAGTATTACTACTAGTATTATCTCAACTTCCACTACTACTGTGTTTTCCTGAAAATAAGGTATAACATGAAAATAAGCCATACTCACAGAATAAGCCCTAATTAAGACCGCACCCATTCTGGGGGCTGAGGGGGGGCATGAGGCACACAGGTAAAAATTAAGATATGGTGGGGATCAGGTTCGAGGTGCCGTACTACTTATTTTGGACAGTTGCAGCCAGGCCTCGCACACCCTAACACCTTCCTTGCCTTGCCAGCTGCAGAAGAAGTGGGCCGGTAAGGCTGGCAAGCTTTTGCTGAAGGGTTCTGCAGCCAATAATACAGCTCTGGAACCCTGTTATCAGCTGCAGTGGCCTTCAGGAAACCCTTGCTCACCTCAGAAGAAGTTCCTGAAGGCCTCTGATAGTGAAAAGGAGGCCAGGGGCGACGCATGCAAGTGAGGAGAGTCAGTGAAAGACATCCCCCCAAAATAAGACCTGGTGCCTTTTTTTTGGTGGCAAAAACTATATAAGTCTGGGTCTTATTTTCTGGAAAACATGGCACTTCTACTGAATTAAATTGATATGTTGTCTACCTTCCAGTGACTCTGGGAAGTTTCCAAGTGTTTATTAAGCAGTAATGTATTTTTTTTTCTGCTACAACTTATTGTGCAATTTTTATTATTTACTTTAACTAGAATGTTCTGGAAAAGGATGGATTTGATGTATTCTGGATTTTGTGGCATCCTGCATCTGCAAGAACACACCTCCCATTCCTTTCAAAACTTACAACAATGATAATCTCGGAAAACCTTTAGTCCTTTTATTGCCATTATGAAGTCTATTTACACATATTTATTTCCATTGTTTGCAGGTAGACTTACAACCATTCATTTAGTGATTATTAAAACTGAAAGAATAAGTTACAACTAGACCTTACACTTATAGCTGTTGCTGCATCCTTACAGTCATGTGATCAAATCTGAGCACTTGGCAACTGGTATGCAATTACAATAGTTGCAGTGTCCTGGGTTCTTGTGATCCATTTGTGACTTTCCCATCCAGCTTTTTATATAAATGAAGGCACTAATATTAACAATAACATTGATGCATCAAAAAAATCTGCCTTCTAGATGTGGCACTACCTGAAAATACTGTGATTTAGAAGTC
Organism: Pantherophis guttatus; assembly: GCF_059756535.1. NCBI lineage: Eukaryota > Metazoa > Chordata > Lepidosauria > Squamata > Colubridae > Pantherophis > Pantherophis guttatus. The sequence continues at coordinate 15,627,515 of NC_142066.1, forward strand.
CTTGGGTGATCTCTATCCAACACTGCTCCATATTTCCTTCTGGATGAATAAAAGGCATGCAAAGCATGTGCCACAGCATAGACAGCATTATAAACGCTGTAGCTTTGACTGGTCATGCTCGTTTCAAAAAAAGAATGTGGAAGGCTTTCCAGTCTCTCATCGCCAGTACAGCTTCCTTTGTCTGTTGCAGAAGCTGGAAATGAGCATTTAAATGCGTGTTCCCAGAAGACTCTGATAAAATGATCGGCCAGAGAATGGGGGTCCTGGAATAGAAGGAAATTCTGAAATGTTGACATCTCCGAGGTGTGACTTGCAAAGGACAAGGCGCCGTGGAAGATCTGCATATTTAAATTGTTTAAAAAGGGCTCCACTGAAAAATCCCAATGGGCTGTCATCACCCATACTTTCTGCACAGGCAGCCTCATGTCTGATTCAGCAAGATTGAGCACTAGTTGCAAATCTAACATCAAGTGAGCATCAGCACTTACAACACAGACATTGACGTTTGTTTTACTCAGCAACAGGGCCATTTCCCTAAACATGTCAGTGAAATTATCAACCATGTTTAAAATATTGCTTTGGACTGGCATTCGTTCAGAGAAGGCAGTGCAGATTCCATTATCATTAAAGCTTTTCTCCAAGGTCTGCACAAACTTTTCTCCTTTATCGTCATCCATGGCTATGATCCCAATCCATTTCCATTGAAAATGCAGGAACATTTTGACTATTCCTGTATACTGATGCGCTTCATTAGGTACCATGCGGTATAAGAAAGACGGGTGGCTTATATCATTCACTGGTGGACTATATAAACAATAGGAGACCTAAAGGTCAACATAATTACATTCATAATAGGGAAATATAAAAATATCCACAGGATCGAGCACAAAAACACAGTAGTTTTACTTTCTTTTCTAAAAAAAAAAAAAAAGTTAGTTTACAACACCCACAGCAGTGGTGAAATGTAAAATTTGTTACTACCGGTTCTGTGGGCGTGGCTTGGTGGGGGGGTAATGTGACTGGGTGGGCGTGGCCAACTTTTTTTTTTTACTTTAAAAAGGATTTTTTCTACAACATTTTCGGCCGAAGAGATTGCAGAAAAAAATGCTTTTAAAAGCCTCTGATGATCAGGCAACTCAGCTTGGATCGCCAGAGGCTTTTAAAAGCATTTTTTTCTATAGCCTCTTTGGCCGAAGAGGTTACAGAAAAAAATGCTTTTAAAAGCCTCTGGCGATCAGGCAACTCAGCTGAGATCGTCAGAGACTTTTAAAAGCATTTGTTTACAACCTCTTCAGCTGAAGAGGCTGTAGAAAAAAATGCTTTTAAAAGCCTTGATGATCCCAACTTAGCCGCACGATCATCAGAGGCTTTTTTTTAACTTTTCAAAACATTTTTTCCGCAAAAATGCTTTTAAAAGTAAAAGAAAAAGCCTCTGATGATCGCTCAGCTCAGCTGTGCATTGGGGTGGGGTGGCACATGGATTTTTGCTACTGGTTCTCCAAGCCACCCGACACCATTGCTACTGGATCGAGCGATCTGGTCCGAACCGGGAACATTTCACCCGACCCACAGGCTGCTCCAATCACAAACTGATTTTATGTAGCATTTAGTTTTCTCATCCTTAACATGAGCTAAACCGAACGAAACCCCAATAATAAATAAATAAATAAATAAATAAATAAATAAATAATAAAACACACTATTTGTTTCGCATAACAGATTCCATATCATCCTGACTTCTTTTATCTGCATTTATGCATATTATTTCTTTTGTCATCCATTTTCCCATCTCCAGTTAAACAATGCATGAAGTACAAATGTTCCTCAACTTGCTCTAATATTTCATTATTTATTTTTGATTCATTATTATTCCTTTTATTTCCCTGGTTACAATCTAAGAGCAGTCAGTACCAACTAAATAGTACCACCTAATCAGAGGTGGGATTCAGGTGGTTCGCACCAGTTCAGCTGAACCAGTAGCTAACTTTTTCTACAAGTCGGAGAACTGCCTGAATCCCACCACTGATTGCCATCCCCAGCCGCTCACCCTCCCCTCCCAGCTACTCCTTGCTTGGCCTCCCAGCCGCCTGTCCTGAGAAGGTAAGGCTGATGGCGGAGGAAGGAGAACCACTCTGGGCCCACCATGCTTGGCCAAAGGGGCACCTCGGGGGGAAATGATGAGGCTTGGCCACCTTTTCGGTTCGGCTCTCGGCGTCCACAGAGCTTCCAGACTGAAGGCCTGAGAGAAAGTGCCTAGTCCAAGAACACAGTCCTCTGTGACAAAGCCCTTCCCTGGGAGCAAAGTCTTGGATGACCATCCCAAAGGCCTTGAGGGGCTACAGAGTTTCCATGAGCCTCTGCCAGCCTGAGCACCCTGCCCTTCAGATCCCAATAGGGCCAGTGCCTGGTGGTGGCACTCCAGGTGGGCAGGAGGTTGTCCCAGGGCTGCACGTGTACACCTCGCCACACCTCAGTGGAACAACTGCCTTGGCCCCAGCACGGTGCTCTCTCCTGAGACTGCCCATTTACCCACTTGCCCACCACCTGGAAATGGTGTGTCTCCCTGTCACGGGCTGCATGGGGAGCTGGAGGCAAAAAGGAGGGTGAGTGGGTGGCAGCCCCCTGGAGGGCCTGTGGAAGCCAAGAACTGGGCCCGAAAGGTAGTCAAACCTCGCCATGTTACCCCAAGGAGAGCCTTCAACCAAGTCTGTCTTCCTTTCCTGCCTTACCTTCTCAGGTATGCTATTTTCCACATTTCACTTTGGAGCCCCCCAGGTGAGGGCAGTCCGCCGCATCCAGGCTCAGTGGCATACCCTGAGCTGCTGCCTTCACCACCTCATGAGACAGACAGACAGCCTATCCTGCCGGGCACTCCTGGCCAGTCCCCCAAGGAATGTGCATGAAGAGATGATTGCCCCCAGCTCCTTGTTGCCCAGATAGGTTAGCGGGCAAGGCTGGTTGGGTGGATGGGGTCCTTCATCCCCTCCCTCTTTTGGACAATTTCCCCTCACCCTCTGGAACTGGGCCTGGCAGTGGCATGGAACATGGGATCACTAGTAGAGAGAGGAGAGTGTGAGGTTGTTGCTTCTGGGACAAGGGAAGCTGGGAAGCATCTGGGGCCAGCTCACCTGGCCTCTCTTCCTCTTGCAGCTGCATTTCCTCCATCTGTCATGGATGTCAAGTACAGATTCAACATGTGTCATAAGTGCTTCTGCCAGTACACCAAGGCTTCATTAAGGTGAGGGGAAGAAAGCTGTGTAGGCCCCAGCCATGCACTTTTGGTTGCCCACTACTGCCGCCAGCTGATATCCTTTCATTGCCCAGAGTTCCCTGGCAATGCCCTTGACATCTCCTGACTCTAATGGTCATGTGCAGACTAGGGAAGTAAATCTGAAAGCATGTGTAATGTTCTAATGTACAGAACTTATAGTTTAATGTGTGGCAGAAAGTGGACTTTGGGTATGTTTTTCCAAATTCAATAAGTGAGGTTGACTGTGTATAGTTTTAGACAAGCTCTGTGTGTGTTTGTGTGTGTATGTGTGTGTTCTAAGTAAACTTAGAAGAGTGCTCAAATCTTCTGCTCAAAATAAAACTCCCTATACAACCAGGCTTGAAATTTGAGGTCTGGATAGCCTCAAACTATGCCGTCTACATTCCAACCTATACTTAGTTCATAAGATTATTTACCAAAACATCCAACCTGTAAATGAGTACTTTAATTTCAACCATAATAACACAAGGGCTATCAATACATTCAAACTCAATGTAATTTGCTCTAATCTTGATTGTAGGAAATATGACTTCTGCAATAGAGTAGTTAATGTCTGGAACACTCTACCTGATCCTGTTGTTAGTCTCACTAATCCCCATACCTTTTACCTAAAACTGTCTACCATGGACCTTTCATGTTTCTCAAGCATTTCCCAAGGGGGTGTGTATAAGCACCCCAGTGTGCCTACCATCCCTGTCCTACTGTCCCCATTTATATGTAATAATTCTATGTGTTTATGGCTATGTTTTGCCTATTTATATTCTTTTAGTTGTGCCAATTTTTTTCATGTGTCCATGTCTATGCCTATACTGTTACTTGTTTCCTTGCACTTGTTGACAAACAAACAAATAAATAAATACACATACAGTATATATAGTGCATAATGTATCTTTTTGTCTGTACACTCTCTATATTATGTAATATGTATGTACACATATGTTTTAGTTTAGTTTTTAGTTTTTATTGAATTTGTATACCGCCCTACTCTTGAAGGACTCAGGGCGGTGAACAGCCATAGAATAAAACATATAAATACAAAATTTAAAATAAAGTAAAACGAATTAAATAATTTTGCTGAAAATTTAAAACCCCAATAATTTAAAACCAAATTTAAAATTTCCATTTAAAAAGGGGAAAAACTTAGGTCAGGCCAGCTTGATGAAATAAGAACGTCTTGAGCGTGCGATGGAAGGTACACAGATCCGGGATCCTCCGTATCTCCGGGGGGAGCTTGTTCCAGATAGTAGGTGCCCCCACAAAGAAGGCTCTCCCCCTGGGGGCCGCCAGTTGACATTGTTTGGCCGATGGCACCCGGAGGAGCCCCTCTCTATGGGAGCGTACTGGTCGGTGGGAGGCTATTGGTGGTAGCAGGCGGTACCGTAAGTAACCAGGTCCTAAGCCATGGAGCGCTCTAAAGGTGATAACCAAGACCTTGAAGAGCACTCAGAAGACCACTGGGAGCCAGTGCAGCTCGCGCAGGAGAAGTGTCACATGGGAGCACCACGTCGCTCCTATTACCACCTGCGTGGCCGCACTCTGCGCCAGTTGGAGCCTCCGAGTGCTCCTCAAGGGGAGCCCCATGTAGAGAGCGTTACAATAGTTCAGATGGGAGGTGATGAGGGCATGAGTGACCGTGCGTAGGGAGTCCCGATCTAGAAAGGGACGCAACTGGCGGATCAGGCGAACCTGATGAAAAATCCTCACGGGCACGGCCGTCAAGTGCTCTTCTAAAGACAGCCATGAATCCAGGAGGACACCCAAGTTGCGAGCCCTTTCTGTGGGGGCCAATGATTTGCCCCAATAGTCAGCGATGGCACCAGCTGACTATATCGGGACCTCGGAAACCACAGCCACTCAGTCTTGGATGGGTTGAGCCTGAGCCTGTTTCTCCCCATCCAGATCCGTACGGCCTCCAGGCACCGGGACATCACTTCAAGGGCACCGTTAGGGTGGTCTGGGTTGGAGATGTACAGTTGGGTGTCGTCAGCGTACTGGTGGTACTCCACCCCGAAACCACGGATGATCTCGCCCAGCGGCTTTACATAAATGTTGAACAAAAGGGGCAAAAGGACTGATCCTTGCGGCACCCCACATATAAGGGGCCTCGGGGTCGACCTCTGCCCCCTGTCAACACAGACTGCGACCGGTCGGAGAGAAAGGAGGAGAACCACCGTAGTACGGTGCCTCCCACCCCCAACTCTTCCAACCAGTGTAGCATGATACCATGGTCGATGGTATCAAAAGTAATATATACATAAGATTAAATAGTGCATTTTGGATGTTCTCTAGTAGTAAATAAGTAGAGAGGGATATTGTATCTTGTTGAGGCTTTTAAGGTGAATGGCCAGGAGGCAGGGCCGGGCATGGTGAGTGATGTCGAGTTGGCCATGCCCACCTAGTCATATGCCCACCCAGCCATGCCTACCCAGGTGGTCATTAGGACAGAGAACCAGTTGTTAAGTTATTTGAATTACTAACATAACAATTAATATGAAACTTTCCTATTATCATGTTTATCTCTTATGTAAGTTTAAAAGAATTTTTAAAAGCATCACTGATCATTCATGTACCCTAGCTAGATTACTTTTGATCCCCTTCTGTAATATAATGATAAGGAATGAAGAGCACAAAAGGAATTTTGAGAGAGGGGGCAGGGGTGGAATCGTTAAGGCCCAGATAAATAGACAAAAGGGAAAGAAGATAGTTACCATATTAAAGATAAACACCAGTTGGCATTGTGAAATGTAAAACATGAATCCTGTTGAGAAGGACAAAGTTTTGTCCTTCCAACAAGCAACCCCTGTTATTCATATTATCCATTCATAATTTGTATAATTAAATTGAGTTTTAAATGGTTCACTAACACTTTTATAAACAAATTTACACAGAGCAAATGAGAAAGAAATAATGCAATATCTGTCATCCTTCCTAAAATATCATATTACCAGCAAAGAAGAATGAAATTGTATCACATTAATACAAGAAGAAAAAAACAGAAGAAGGTTACACATATTTTGTGGTGCTGACAATGAGATCTCAAAACTCTTTGTATTCTCACACTAAATTTAGAAGAAGTCATATTATTTCTGCTCAGATCAACCTTCTTTTGGTACATTACTATAGAGAAAATGTAAACAAGATGCAGATAATAAGTTCCTCCACAAATGAAAATACTTTCTTAATAAATGTGGATAATAAATGTCTTAATAACTTTTTGCAGTACATCAACTAGAAGTTAAAGTCCAGCCATCTTAAAATTGTCAAGATTGAGAAACACTGTAATAGACAGCAATAGCAATAGCACTTAGTCTTATATACTGCTTCACACTGCTTTACAGCTCTCTCTAATCAGTTTAAAGAGTCAGCCTATTGCCCCCAACCATCTGGGTCCTCGTTTTACCCACCTCAGAAGGATGGAAGGCTGAGTCAACCTTGAACACGGTGAGATTCGAACTGCCAAACTGATGGCAACCGGTACTCAGCAGAAGTAGCCTGCAGTACTGCACTCTAACCACTGCACCACCGCAGCTCTTATTATAGACAATAAGTTCCTAGACAAATAGATGTGTAATCCACCTTACCTGAGGAATCTTGTATATCCCTAAGATAGTAGCTATGTGGAGGGAAGTTTCTGAGTCAGTACCCCCAATGACAGCTGCCGGTATCTTCTTGCTGCACTTGTAGTTCAGAATAGTTGGCTTCTGATTAAAGAGCAAGTTCAGCGTGTTTTGATAAACTATCTGGGCATCAAAGTGGCTATCATAGATATGAAATCCCACAGTCCAATTGGGTAAAATCATGCTGTTTCCATTGATTTCATTCACTGCAAAAGCCAAGGCTAGGGTGTGCTGATATTTTTTCAGCATTACACTAAAGTAAAAGATACGTTTTAAATAAGCCATGAAGTTCAGTGTTGTGAACATTTGCATACTACGCCAGAAAATGGTACCCTATATTTACTGGTGGAGAACACTGGAGTATGAGAAACCTGACATTAGAATGAAGTTACCTTTAACTAGAAAATAGCTTGTTGGCTTGTAATGGATCTACCCTTCTCCAATATTTCAACTGTCCTAATGTGTCCTTAGAAACATATGCAATGTTTTACATTGCAACAGATATTGCACTACATATCGCTTCATTAACTTTTATAGTGAAACTATTCAATAATGAATTGTTTTTCTTCTGGACCAGACCAAATCACATGTAACCCAACATGCTAGTCACAAGACAATCACTTGCTTCTGGCCTCTCAAAAGGTCAGAGAATTATGGAGAGATTTTCCTCCAATGATTTTTGAGTAGGAAGTCTCTGAATACAAATAATGCTATGCATATAATACCAAGGAATTAAGCAAAAGAAGATTGATCCAAAACTGAGGTAGGTTTTCCCACTTCACATAATCAAATCTAGCATGTTTTACTGACTGATTTGATCCTATCAGATGTTAAAGATCAGAACAAACTCAGAGCATACAAGGAGATCAGGCAAATATCATAGATTCATAGAGCTAGAAGAGAAGTTTAGATCACAATATCCAACTGCTTGCTCAGTACTGGAGCTTTAAGTTTAAGCAAAATAGTTGGGTTAAACCTAAGAGATGTGAGATAGAAGTTGCAGAGATGAAAAATAACATGTTTGCCACATGTGTGTGTTTGGGTCTGATCACCATTTCAAAATCTCCTATTTTCTATTACCAGAAGACCAGAATGAATGGATGAAGGACTACTAATTATCTGATTTCTAGAATCTATGTCAAGTTGCTGAAAGCATATCAGTAGCACTGCCAGGAAATAGCCAAGTATTACAGAAATCAGTGAGGTTTTACTTACATAGGTTCAAAATCACACTTGGGTGTAGGATGTGAGGTGAAATCTGCTCCTTCAGACAAGGAGAAAAACTGTGAAATCATCCCACCAATTATTACATCACCTGGCTGAAAGTATTGGTATCGCACTTTCAGAGACTCACAAATAGTACAAACTGCAGGAGATATCCCACAATCTGTTGGTTGCAGCAGCCGCAGCAAACACACAAAAAGTCTCAGGGACAAGAAGGACCCTCTCATGCAGCAGGCAAAATGATTGTCCCTTAATTTCTGATCTCCTACTCCTACTTTTGTAGTCATCCTCCAGCTATTTAGTGTGGTCTTTATGATTCTGGATCCTACCACTAAATGCATACACACTGGTCTGCTAAATCCATGGATGGATAGATAGATACATGTATACGTACGTACATAGATACATAGATACATAGATACATACTGTAGATACATACATAAATACATACATACATACACTAATCCTCCCTTTGATCAGTTCAGGAATTACAGTATATACCTGTATGCAGTTAGAGTGGAAAAATATTTTTGTGCCTTGTGAGTAATGCTGAGTTCATAATTATCACCTTAGATAATCATCAGGTATGCATTTTCTAAAACACTGCAACATTCGCAGTGGTTAAATCTCCTCCTTCTCTTCCTCCTCTGTCTCCATTGTTGGTTTGGGCCTAATAATGATTGTTTTGTAGATGATAAGTATTGGAGATGCTGAACAAAAGGAGAGCTACATATTTGATTTATTAGGAATGTAATCTAATAAATAGATATATATTAAATGTATTAATTAATTGTCCTTATTATCCTTAGATCTAATTATTAGATTTGATTTACTAGGGAATGGATTTATTAAGGAGATGATCTAATAAATTGTTACATCTATTTTTTTAATTAAATTTCTTAGATTGGATTTATTAGGCATATCTGTCCGTATGTGTATGTGTTTAAGTCAATGCCAACTAGAAGAATAATTTTGCAGAAAATATTCTATGCTTCTCAATACTTTTTCTGATGAAAGAATGGAAAATAATAAATGATATCTGTAAAAGACATGTTTCCAAATTCCTACAGAGATTTAAAACCATGAATATGCTTTTCTTCCTCTACATTTTGTGTTTTATACTGTCAGGTTTCCAAGTAACACCCCCAAATAAAAGAAGACTCTAAGGCGTAACTTTCCCCCGGAGTTACATATAATAACAGACCTCCGGATTTTTCGTCGGGCCCTGAAAACTTATTTATTTCAACTAGCTGGGCTGGCTTGAGCTAAATTTTAAATTGGTTTTAAATTGGGTTGTTTTAATTTACGGCCAGAATATCTAATTATTTTAATACTGTTTTTTTAAATTTTGTATGCTTTGTTTTTACTTAGGCTGTGCACCGCCCTGAGTCCTATTTGGAGAAGGGCGGTATAGAAATTTAAACAAATAAAATAAATAAATAAATAAATAAAAGTTCATCCAAGTTCCATTTTATTAGAGATGTCATATTGGCACATGTGGGAAAACCCGAATCTGAAAGCTTCCAGGTTTTCCCCGCACATAGGAAAGTCCAAGTCCCTGCCCAGTACCCACATGTCCATCACATGGCCCAATCAATGCACCATCCAAGCAGGAGATGCCTCCCAGTCACACCCCTCCAGGTGCAGGGCAAGATGTCCTTGACTCCAGGGGTGGGTTCTAAATTTTTTTACTACCGGTTCTGTGGGCGTGGCTTATTTTGTGGGCATGGCTTGATGGTCATGTGACAGTTCTTTAGGATTTAGCACAGGTACTGGTCTACCAGGCTTTACAGAGCTGTACTGGTCTACCCATTTATTTCTGCAGGCTCTGGTCTACCCATGTATTTTTGCAGGCACCTGTCCACTCATTTGTTTTCTTTTAACACTGATCAGCTGTAGGGCGGCCCTTTGAAGCCCTGCGGCAAGAGTTTAAACAGTTTTTTTCCCTCTAGCCATCAGCTGGGACTCAGGAGGCAGCAATAGATTGGGGGTGGAGCCAAATAAAAGGTAAAAGGTGGGGCGGGTGGGCGGGGGGCTGAAGAACCGGTTCGGTGATGTCATATCGTCATCGCTACCTGCTCAGCAGAACCGGGCCGAACCGGGAGGAACCCACGACTGCTTGACTCTCAGAGAAAGGAATGTTATTATGACTATATATCTCCCCTGCTCCATACAATCCCCACTTCCAGTTTCCCACAGTACTAAATGTGGCAGGTCTGAGGATCCAATGCAAAAGATGGCTTCCAGGCCTGACATATGCTTTAAGTATTCTCTACATATTTTCCTCTTCCTTACATGAAAACTTTGTAAATACATAAAAATATATTTGCTGCAAATGTGGGTAAATGATAGGACTGATTTTGTAGCAACTGTTCATTTTATTAAATAACTTGACTAAGAATAGTTGCTAGAAACATCAATCAAAAAAATAGTACAATATTTGATTTAGAGAAAGTGCACAAGAAACTAAATCAGCCTGAATTGTGGAAGATTCTGCTTGAATATGACATTGTAACTTGGCTGCTGAATGAAACTTGGCTGCAGATATGCTAAAACGTATCTCAGAATTTATTGGACAGTTTGAGAACAGTTCAAAACTTAGTAAGTAGTAACACACCTTTGGTTGCTTAATGTATTATCAATAAATGTTAATAGCTTGCTGATGTAACTCACATGATCTACAAAGTCTTACATGGCATGGGAGCAGGATATTTGTAGGTCCAACTTCCTCCAATTGTCTCTGCCTGCTCCATCAGCTCCAGCAGGAGTAGCATATTCTAGGTACTGTTTATTAAGGAGTGCTATCTAATAGTACCCAAGTAGTATGCCTTTTATGTTAGGAATACTACTTTATTGTGATATGTTATAGAAACAGATAGTTGAAATCTAGTCCAAACAATTGACTTTCCCCATTTTAAGAGCATTGAGCTCAAGTTGGAGCTATTCTACATCTTTTCCTCACACATTCCACTTCCTCATGACTGATCAACATTTTATCTCTTCAACTTTCCTTTCAAGAATGTGCTAAATTCTTCAAAATCAATGAATATTAGTAATGTTTAGTTTTTTGTTTTTAGATGGTCCTTTGTGTTGAGTTCTGGTCTCACTACAATTATGTAGCATTTAGGGAAAAAGATAGATCCCAATATTCCTATACTGGAAGCCAAGATGGAGAAGATCTCCACAGCCACCATGTATTTTCCTTTGGTGCTCAGATACGTTGGGACAAACGTCATCCACACGCTACAAAACACCAGCATGCTAAAAGCAATAAATTTGGCTTCATTAAAAGAGTCTGGCAGTTTTCGAGCAAAGAAAGCCACAATGTAGCTGATGAGAGCAAGAAATCCCATATATCCTAAAATATAATAGAACATGTTGCCTGATCCTTCATTGCATTCAACTACAATCTCAAGAGAATGCATGTCCAAATTTGGGAAAGGAGGGCCAGTGCACAGCCACAATATGCAAATACTTGCTTGAATGCAGGAACAACAGACAATCAGAGAGTATGAAAATCTTTGTCCCACCCATTTTCTCATTTTTGATCCTGGCTTAGTAGCCATAAAAGCTAAAACCACTGTGATGGTTTTGGCCAAAACTGAAGAAACTGCAACTGAGAAGATGATCCCAAAAGCAATTTGGCGAAGAAGACAGGTCAACAATTGGGGCTGACCAATGAACAGCAAGGAACAGAGGAAGCAGAGGAAGAGGGAGACAAGGAGAAGATAAGTGAGATTCCGGTTGTTAGCTTTGACAATGGGAGTATTCCGATGTTTTATGAAAATTCCAAGTACCACCACTGTGGTCACAGAAAATGAGAGAGCCAGAACTGTCAAAGTGATGCCCAAAGTTTCATTATAAGACAAGAAATTTAGATCCTTGGGAATGCACGAATTTTTTTCCTTGTTTGGATATTGTTCTTCTGGACAGTCTAAGCAGTCATCCATATCTGTGAAAATATGTATTTCAGAATTCAAGCAGTATTTCAAATTTGCATACTTTTGTTTACTGACAAGTATTTATTAATCGAAAACATTCTATGTCATAAAACATCAGTGGACAACTATGGTTTTTGGAACTGCAATGTGCAATAATTCTCATCATTCATTGGCTTCAGTCCTCCAAGGTAGACATGGTGGCAGATATACTCTAGCAACATTAATACCTATTCACATCTCTGTTAAATATACCTTTGTTAAATCTTGGTTTTGGAGAACTGAACTAGAATGGAACTCTCATGAATGATGAGGATGACCTGAAGAGCCGTGGTGGTGCAGTGGTTATAATGCAGGGCTGCAGACTACTTCTGCTGATTTTTGGCTACCTTTAATTTGGCAGTTCAAATCTCACCAGGCTCAAGGTTGACTTCCATCCTTCTGAGGTTGGTAAAATGAGGATCCAGATTGTTGGGGGGCAATAGGCTGATTCTGTAAAACACTTAGAGAGGGCTGCAAAGCAATGTGAAGTGGTATATAAATCTAAATGCTATTGCTATGTCTGTGATATCTCTGTGTGATATCTCTGTATATGCCTTTATGGATATGCACAGTTGCACGTACATAAACATAGCAATACAATATTTCCTACCTGTTTCATTTGAAAATTTTCTTGATGGACAAGTATTACAATCATAGCAACAAAATGGCTTCCCTTCCTTCCTTTTCTTTCTGGAACCTGGTGGGCAATGATCATTGCACAGAGCAAGAGGTATAGTCTATTCATTAATGAGAGAGAGAAATATATTTTATTCCCTTGAATCCAACCATTTTCAGAAATCAATACATGCATCATATATTTCTGAAAAATATTCATTAGTTTTTTTTTTTGTGTGTGTGTGTGTGTGTGTGTGTTTGTGCAGATATGAACACAGATAAGAAAGAAGTGATCCAAAATAGCATGTATTATTGATGAACCTTACCCTTACTTAGAATAGGCTTTTTTTCATCACTAATATGTTGAAATAACCTACTATATATGATTAGTCTCTTGTGGTTGTTCTGAGTTGTTTGTATTTGACTTCAGGGCTAGCATCATTATAGCATCATATAGCATCAGAAGTCAATATATACATTATATTATTACTGAAAGCAGGGACCACTTCAGTTATGGGGATCTATGTGGAATCTAAATTCCTCCACAAGAATTAGTGTTTTCTAGTTGGATGCTCTTCCTGATGCCACATGGTGTTCGTAGCAGATATTTGTTTCTTTGCACCCTGAAAGAGTGGTATCTGCTGCTACTTAGGATTGAACTCTCAACCTTTCAAGTAGGAGGTGATAGTTTTCACCACAAGGCCACCACACTGCTCTTGTAGGAAATCTAAAATAATCCCCCAAAAGCAGTGGTGAAATCCAAAAACTTTCCCTACTGGTTCTGGGGGCGTGGCTTGGGGGTGTGTGGCTTGGTGGGGGTGGGGTTGTCATGTGACTTGGTGGGCATGGATAACTTTTTTTTTTTTTACTTTTTTACTATTCATCTGAACCGGTAGTAAAAAAAAATGCTTTAAAAAAGTAAAGAAAAAAAGGTTCCAACGATCAGGTGTGACAATCAGCTGTGCCGAGCAATCATTGGAACCTTTTTAAAAAACTTTTTTAAAGCTTTTTTTTTACTACCATTTTGGGGAACCGGTAGCATTTCACCGCTGTCCAAAACTAATTATATAAAGGAGATGAAGAAAACAACTATCATCCTGTAGCCTGGGGCTAATGTGACTTGAAAGTTTAGCATGGGTGAGGTGATAAGGATGGCCTAAATCCAAGACTCAATAATAAAAAGGCACCTCCTCAATTAGAGGTATTAAAGATAACCAGTAGAAGCCCTCTTCCAGACACATATCTTAACAATACAGGCAATCGTTAATTGCTGAAAAGAAGGCCATCTATTTTGATTTTCAAACTGGAAACTTCAGTTTAGTCCTACCTGGTTAAAATGGGCTGGCCATGTGATTTTTCTTTCATTGATGGAGAACCTTCTGCCTGATGGTGCTTGAGGATCCATTTGTCCCACTTTTACTTTCATGAAGGATTTGTTAGGGAAAGTAACCCAGTTGATAATGTCAAATCCATCTAGCAATTCACCCTTCTTGTCAAAAGACACCTTGTCTCCGGCACTGTTGTTAAAGGAGACTTGACTTAGGAAATGATAAAGCTGAAATAAATGAAGTTTTGGCAAATATTATTACCAAAGTGGTAGAAACAGTGAAAATTGTTTGGCTTGGAATAGAGTTTTGCTATACTCAGAAGTTATTCAACCATTTTATCATTCCATTATTGGGAGTCCCATTATTTCCTTCCCCAATCAAATATTTCAGTTCCGCTCAGTTTTAAAAGCATACTAAGAACTAGCAGGCAACGTATATAAACAGACTAAATTTTCTTTTGTCATAGAAATATCTTGATATACCTACCCTGTTTCCCCCAAAATAAGACATCCCCCTGATAATAAGACCAATCAGGCTTTTGAACGCCAGGCAATAAAGCCAAGCACTTATTTCAGGTTCAAAAAAATATAAGACAGGGTCTTATTTTCAGGAAAACATGGTATGTCACTGTTGGGAATCCAAGTATTTCAAAGCTCAGGTTTATTACTTGCCAGGGGAATAGTACTACTAATACTATCTCAACTACCACTACTACTGTGTTTCCTTGAAAATAAGGCATATCATGAAAATAAACTACTACTCACAAAATAAGCCCTAATTAAGACCCCACCCATTCTAGGGACCATTGGGTGGCATGAGGCACACAGGTAAAAATTAAGATATGGTGGGGATCAGGTTTGAGGTGCCCTACTACTTATTTTGGAAAGTTGCAGCCAGGCCTCGTACACCCTAACACCTTCCTTGCCTTGCCAGCTGCAAAAGGTGCATTTTATACAGAATGAGAATCCTTCTTATATAAGTGAAGGCATTAATATTAACAATAACATTGATGCATCAAAAAAAATCTGCCTTTTAGATGCGACATTACCTGAAAATACTGTGATTTAGAAGTCCTTGGGTGATCTCTATTCAACACTGCTCTGTATTTCCTTCTGGATGAGTAAAAGGCATGCAAAGCATGTGCCACAGCATAGACAGCATTATAAACACTGTAGCTTTGACTGGTCATGCTTGTTTCAAAAAAAGAATGCGGAAGGCTTTCTAGTTTCTCATTGCCAGTACAGCTTCCTTGATCTGTTGCAGAAGCTGGAAATGAACATGTAAATGCATGTTCCCAGAAGACTTTGATAAAATGATCTGTCAGAGAATGGGGGTCCTGAAATAGAAGGAAATTCTGAAATGTTGACATCTCCGAGGTGTGACTTGCAAAGGACAAGGCACCGTGGAAGATCTGCATATTTAAATTGCTTAAAAAGGGCTCCACTGAAAAATCCCAATGCGCTGTCATCACCCATACCTTCTGCACAGACAGCCTCATGTCTGATTCGGCAAGATTGAGCACTAGCTGCAAATCTAACATCATATGAGCATCAGCACTTACAACACAGACATTGACGTTTGCTTTACTCAGCAACAGGGCTGTTTCCCTAAATGTGACATTGAAATTAATAACCATTTCTAAAACATTGTTTTGGAGTGGCATTCGTTCAGAGAAGGCAGTGCAGATTCCATTATCATTAAAGCTTTTCTCCAAGGTCTGCACAAACTTTTCTCCTTTATCGTCATCCATGGCTATGATCCCAATCCATTTCCATTGAAAATGCAGGAACAGCTTGACTATTCCTGTATACTGATGCGCTTCATTAGGTACCATGCGGTATAAGAAAGATGGGTGGCTTATATCATTCACTGGTGGACTATATAAACAATAGGAGACCTAAAGGCCAACATAATTACATTCATAATAGGGAAATATAAAAATATCCACAGTGTTGAGCACAAAAACACAGTAGTGTTTCCTCTCCTTGCTCTAATTTTTCATGATTTATTTTTGGTTCATTATTATTCCTTTCATTTCCCTGGTTACAATCTAAAATCAGTCAGTACCAACTAAATGCTACTGCCTAACCAGAGGTGGGATATAGCTGGTTCGCACCAGTTCAGCTAAAATGGTATCTAACTTTTTCTGCAGTTGGGAGAACTGGCTGAATCCTACCACTGATTGTCATTCCTAGCCACTCACCCCTCCCCTCCCAACTACTCCTTTCTTGGCCTCCCGGCTGCCTGGCTGCACCTCTGTCAGCCTGAGTACCCTGCCCTTCAGATCCCAACAGGGCCAGTGCCTGGTGGCGGCACTCTAGGTGGGTGGGTGGATGTCCCAGGGCTGCACATGTGCACCTCGCCACACTGCAGTGGAACAGCTGCCTTGGCCCCAGCACAGTGCTCTCCCTGAGGACTGCCCATTTACCCACTTGCCCATCCCCCGGAAACGGCATGTCTCCCTGTCATGGGCTGCATGGGGGGCTGGAGGCAGGAAGAACGGTGAGTGGGTGGCAGCCCCCCGGAGAGCCTGTGGAAGCCAAAAGCTGGGCCCGAAAGATAGCCAAGCCTCACCATGTCACCCCAAGGCAGCCCTTCAACCAAGCATGGTGGGCCCAAAGAGGGTCTCCCTTTCCTGCCTTACCTTCTTAGGTATGCTGCTTTCCACATTTAACTTTGGAGCCACCTGGGCGAGGGCAGCCCGCTGCATCCAGGCTCAGTGGCATACCCTGAGCAGTGATCCCAGCTGCTGCCACTGCCATCTCACAAGCCAGCCTTGCCCGAGACTGATGGGCACTCCTGGCCAGTGCCCCAGGGATTGTGTGCGAAGAGATGATTTCCCCAGCCCCATGGTGCCCAGATAGGCTAGCGGGCAAGGCTGGTTGGCGAGGGCTCTACATCCAACAAATCGGTGGGTGGGCATCAAATTCGTTTCAAGATGTATTTGTGAAGGAAGACAATTAAAACTAAGAAATCAAATAGAAATAGACTTGGAAAAATGGAAAAATTTACAATTATCTTTAATGGGAAGAATAGCACTAATCAAAATAAATGTATTGCCAAGACTGTTGTTTCTCTTTCAAACAATACTGATAAAGTTGGAGAAGAAATATTTTGAGAGTTTGAATAAAACGATGTGGAAATATATATGGCAAGGGAAAAAAGCAAGAATTAACCTTAAAATGCTCCAAGATTCTAGGAAGATATAAAGACATCTTTAACAGAGAAGGGAGAATTGAAACAGAAGCAAGAGTTAGAAAAACAAGGGATCAAGACTGATTGGTATACATGGCTCCAGATACAATCAAGATATGATAAAGATTTGAAACAATATGGTTTTAATTTGGGGGAATTAGAATTGGACCAGATACTGACTGAAAAAGATGAAAAAATATTTAAAAGACTGTATAATTATTTGTTGCAAATTAGATTAGAAGATGAAGAAGTCAAAGAGACAATGATAAAATGGGCAAAAAACTTTGGCTATGCAATAGAATTAGAGAAATGACAACAATTATGAGAAAGGAATTATAAATTGACAATGGCAACTGCATATAAAGAAAATTTATATGAAATGTTTTATAGATGGCATATGCCACCAGAAAGATTAGCAAAAATGTTTAAGGATAAATCAGCTAAGTGTTGGAAATGTTCACATTTGCTGGGATCGTATTATCATATGTGGTAGTCATGTACAGAAGCTAGAAATTATTGGTCTAGACTACAGAAAAGGTTGGAGGAAATGCTACATAAACCTATAAAATTAAAACCAGAGTTTTTCCTACTGGATATTCTGCCAGAGAGATATAGTAAAGAAGATGTGTATTTAATAATACATACAACAACAGCAGCAAGAATTGTATTTGCACAAAACTGGAAGACAGAAAAAAATCCTGTCAAAAGGTGAAGTAATAAAAAAGATTTTAGAATGTGCAGAAATGAATAGATTAACCTTAAGAATAAAAGATAGAGAGTAATCTATGTATTTCAGGATGTGGAGAAGTTTTTATGAACGGTTCGAAAAGAAATATGGATAAAAAAGGACAGATAAATGAGGGAGATAATAGAAAGGTAAATGACAGAGAGAATAAAAAAGAAATAGAAATGTAGATACTAGAGAACATTGAAAGGTGGGGGGGGAGAGAAAGAAGAGTATAAGAATAATGTACAATTATATTGATAATATTGATAGATAGAATAAATTTGAAAAGAAATTGAAAGAAAGTATATATGATTAGAATATATTAATTGCTCTGATACCAAACAAGAAGAATATGATATAACAAAGAAGATAGAAAGGAGGGGTGAATAGAGGGTAGGAAGAGGAGAGGGAGTGAGAGGTAAGGAAGAAAGGGAAAAGGAGAGGAAGGAAGGACAGGGGACAGGAGTAGGAGAGAAGGCCAGAAGGGGGAAAGAAGAGAGGAGCGGGGGAAAGGAAGGAGGGAGGAGAGGAGGCAGGAGAAAGTAGGAGAGGAGAGGAGGTTGGGAAGGGAAAGAAAGGAGAAGAAGAAGAAGGCTTATGAAAAGAGGGAAGAAAAGGTAGAAGAGCAACTCCAAATGTAATTAAAATGTCTTATTTTAATGCTTTCTTTAAGGAAAATATATATATATATATATGATTGTGTATAAGAAAATGTACATTTTATATTATGTGTATAAAAAAAATAAAACTGAAAAAACTTTTCAAAAAAAAAAAAAACCCACCCAACAACAAATGGGTGGGTGGAGTCCTTCATCCCTTCTCTCTTTTGGGCACCCCCACCCTCTGGAACCAGGCCTGGCAGTGGCATGGAACATGGGATTGCCCAGCAGCGGGGAGGGAGAGGGAGAAGACGGTGGCCACTGGCAGAGAGGGGAGAATGTGAGGTTGGTGCTTCTGGGACAAGGGAAGCTGGGAAGCATCTGGGGCCGGCTCACCCAGCCTCTCTTCCTCTTGAAGCTGCATTTCCTCCATCTGCTATGGATGGCAAGTATGGCTACAACATGTGTCATAAGTGCTTCTGCCAGTACACCAAGAACATCGGCTTCATTAAGGTGAGGGGGAGGATAGTTGTGTAGGCCCCAGCATGCGCTTTTGGTTGTGTTGTGGCTCCGTCCTCCGAGCCTATCTTATCGGAGGAAGAAGGCTCCAAACATGAAGGAGAAGAAACTGCCAGGCCTCCCTCTCCAGGACCCTCCTCTCTGGCAATGCCTCAGGTGTCTCCTGAAGGAGAAGAGATTGGCCAGGAGCCAGGTGTTTCCGAGCCGTTGGATAGTGACGAAGAAACATTGTGGTTGGACCCACGCCAGCGTCGGAGAGACAAGCGTGAGCAGCAGAAAAGGAGACATGCCAGAGATTAAGCTGAGTCACTGGACCACACCCCACAGGCTATAAAAGGGAGTGTGGTGGCCATTTGGATTCTGTGATGGACAAAGCTAATCTCTGGCGAGGCACTTGCACCTTCGGACACAACATCTATTTGCCGTGGATTTAATTACAAACTGGACTATTCAAACTGTGTGTATTTTTGTCTGTGTTATTGGAGTAAAAGCTCTTGGAAGGCAGCCACGGAGTTGCTGCCAAGCTCCTTATCACTGACGTTGTGTGTTTGAAGAGTTTATTTAACCCTCGGCTGGCTGGTTGGGTGTGTGCATGGTACGGGGACAGAACAGGTTGCCCTCTGCCACCGCCATCTGACATCTGTTCATTGCCCAGAGTTCCCTGGCAATGCCCTTGACATCTCCTGGCTCTAATGGTCATGTGCAGGCTAGGGAAGTAAATCTGAAAGCATGTGTAATGTTCTAATGTACAGAAGTTATAGTTAAATGTGTGGCAGAAAGTGGACTCTGGGTGTGTTTTTCCAAATTCAATAACTGAGGTTGACTGTGTATCATTTTAGAAGAGCTCTCTGTGTGTGTGTGTTTGTGTGTGTGTGTGTGTGTTCTAAGTACATTTAGAAGAGTACTCAAATCTTCTGCTCAAAATAAAATTTCCTATACCACCAGGCTTGAAATTTTAGGTCTGGATAGCCTTGAACTCTGCTGTCTACATTCCGACCTATGCTTAGTTCATAAGATTATTTACCAAAACGTCCTACCTGCAAATGAGTACTTTAATTTCAACCGTAATAACACAAGGGTTATCAATAGATTCAAACTCAATTTAATTCGCTCTAATCTTGATTGTAGGAAATATGACTTCTGCAATAGAGTAGTTAATGTCTGGAACGCTCCACCTGATCCTGTTGTTAGTCTCGCTAATCCCCATACCTTTTACCTAAAACTGTCTACCATGGACCTTTCATGTTTCTTAAGAGGTCCAGAAGGGGGCACGCATAAGCACACCAGCGTGCCTACCATCCCTGTCCTACTGTCCCCAGTTATATGTAACAATTCTATGTGTTTATGGCTATGTTTTGCCTATTTACTGTATATCCTTTTAGTTGTGCCAATTTTTTTCATGTGTCCATGTCTATGTCTATACTGTTACTTGTTTCCTTGTACTTGTTGACAAACAAACAAACAAACAAACACATATACAGTATATATAGTACATAATGTATCTTTTTGTGTGTCTAGACACCCTCTATACTATGTAATATGTATGTACACATATGGCATATATACATAAGATTAAATAGTGCATTTTGGATGTTCTCTAGTAGTAAATAAGTAGAGAGGGATATTGTATCTTGTTGAGGCCTTTAAGGCGAATGGCCAGGAGGCAGGGCCGGGCATGGTGAGTGATGTCGAGTTGGCCATGCTCACCCAGTCATATGCCCACCCAGCTATGCCTACTCAGGTGGTCATTAGGACAGAGAACCAGTTGTTAAGTTATTTGAATCCCACCACTGACCTAACATAACAATTAATATGAAACTTTCCTATTATCATGTTTATCTTTTATGTAAGTTTAAAAGAGTTTTTAAAAGCATCACTGATCATTCATGTACCCTAGCCAGATTACTTTTGATCCCCTTCTGTAATATAATGATAAGGAATTAAGAGCACAAAAGGAATTTTGAGAGAGGGGGCGGGGGTGGAATAGTTAAGGCCCGGATAAATAGACAAAAGGGAAAGAAGATAGTTACCATATTAAAGATAAACACCAGTTGGCATTGTGAAATGTAAAACATGAATCCTGTTGAGAAGGACGAAGTTTTGTCCTTCCAACAAGGAACCCCTTTTATTCATATTCATCCATTCATAACTAGTATAATTAAATCGAGTTTTAAATGGTTCACTAACACTTTTATAAACAAATTTACCACAGAGCAAATGAGAAAGAAATAATGCAATATCTGTTACCCTTCCTGAAATATCACATTACCAGCAAAGAAGAATGAAATTGTATCACATTAATACAAGAAGGAAAAAACAGAAGAAGGTTCAACCTTCTTTTGGTACATCACTATAGAAAAAATGTAAATAAGATGCAGATAATAAATTCCTTCACAAATGAAAATACTTTCTTAATAAATGCGGATAATAAATGTCTTAATAACTTTTTGCAGTACATCAACTGGAAGTTAAAGTCCATCCATCTTAAAATTGTCAAGATTGAGAAACACTGTAATAGACAGCAATAGAAACAGCACTTAGATTTATATACTGCTTCACACTGCTTTACAGCTCTCTCTAAGCAGTTTACAGAGTCAGCCTATTGCCCCCAACAATCTGGGTCCTCGTTTTACCCACCTTGGAAGGATGGAAGGCTGAGTCAGCCTTGAGCCTGGTGAGATTTGAACTGCCAAACTGCTGGCACCCGGTAATCACACAAATAGCCTGCAGTACTGCACTCTAACCACTGCACCACCGCAGCTCTTATTATAGATAATAAGTTCCTAAACAAATAGATGTGTAATCCACTTTACCTGAGGAATCTTGTAAATCCCTAAGATAGTAGCTATGTGGAGGGACATTTCTGAGTCAGTACCCCCAATGACAGCTGCCGGTATCTTCTTGCTGCACTTGTAGTTCAGAATAGTTGGCTTCTGATTAAAGAGCAAGTTCAGCGTGTTTTGATAAGCTATCTGGGCATCAAAGTGGCTATCATAGATATGAAATCCCAGCGTCCTATTGGATAAGATCATGCTGTTTCCATTGATTTCATTCACTGCAAAAGCCAAGGCCAGGGTGTGCTGATATTTTTTCAGCATTACACTAAAGTAAAAGACACATTTTGAGTAAGCCATGAAGTTCAGTGTTGTGAACATTTGCATACTACTCCAGAAAATGGTACCCTATATTTACTGGTGGAGAACACTGGAGAATGAGAAACCTGACATTACAATGAAGTTACCTTTAACTAGAAAATAGCTTGTTGGCTTGTAATGGATCTACCCTTCTCCAATATTTCAACTGTCCTAATGTGTCCTTAGAAACATATGCAATGTTTTACATTGCAACAGATATTGCACTACATATCGCTTCATTAACTTTTATAGTGAAACTATTCAATAATGAATTGTTTTTCTTCTGGACCAGACCAAATCACATGTAACCCAACATGCTAGTCACAAGACAATCACTTGCTTCTGGCCTCTCAAAAGGTCAGAGAATTATGGAGAGATTTTCCTCCAATGATTTTTGAGTAGGAAGTCTCTGAATACAAATAATGCTATGCATATAACACCAAGGATTTAAGCAAAAGAAGATTGATCCAAAACTGAGGCAGGTTTTCCCACTTCACACAGTCAAATCTAGCATGTTTTACTGACTGACTTGATCCTACAGATGTTAAAGATCAGAATAAACTCAGAGCAAACAAGGAGATCAGGCAAATATCGTAGAATCATAGAGCTAGAAGAGAAGTTTAGATCACAATATCCAACTGCTTGCTCAGTACTGGAGCTTTAAGTTTAAGCGAAATAGTTGGGTTAAACCTAAGAGCGGTAAGATAGAAGTTGCAGAGATGAAAAATAACATGTTTGCCACATGTGTGTTGACTACCATTTCAAAATCTCCTATTTTCTATTACCAGAAGACCAGAATGAATGGATGAAGGACTACTAATTATCTGATTTCTAGAATCTATGTCATGTTGCTAAAAGCATATCAGTGGCACTGCCAGGAAATAGCCAAGTATTACAGAAATCAGTGAGGTTTTTCTTACATAGGTTCAAAATCACACTTGGATCTAGGGTGTGAGGTGAAATCTGCTCCTTCAGACAAGGAGAAAAACTGTGAAAGTATCCCACCAATTATCACATCACCTGGCTGAAAGTATTCGTATTTCACTTTCAGAGACTCACAAATGGCACAAACTGCAGGAGATATCGCACAATCTGTTGGTTGCAGCAGCAGCAGCAGCAAATACACAAGAAGTCTCAGGGACAAGAAGGACCCTCTCATGCAGCAGGCAAAATGATTGTCCCTTAATTTAAGATATCCTACTCCTACTTTGATCATCATCATCCAGCTATTTAGTATGCCATGGTCTTTATGATTCTGAATCCTACCACTAAATGCATACACACTGATTTGCTGAATCCATGGATGGATGGATGGATGGATACATGTATACATACATACATACATACATACATACATACATACATACATACATACACTAATCCTCTCTTTGATCCATTCAGAAGTTACAGTATATACCTGTATGCAATTAGAGTGGAAAAATATTTTTTCTGCCTTGAGAGTAACAATGATTTCATAATTATCACCTTAGATAATAATCAGGTATGCATTTTCCAAAACACTGCAAAATTCCCAGAGGTTAATCCTCCTCCTTCTCTTTCTCCTTGGCCTTCATTCTTAGTTTGGGCCTAATAATGATTGTTTTGTAGATGATAAGTATTGGAGATGCTGAACAAAAGGAGAGCTACATATTTGATTTATTAGGAATGTAATCTAATAAATAGATATATATTAAATGTATTAATTGATTATATTTATTGGGAATATTTTTTTAGGAATACACATGTTATAAATTATCCTTATATCTAATTATTAGATTTGATTTACTGGAAATAAATTTATTAGGGATAAAAATCTAATAAATTGTTGTTACATCTATTATTTGATTAGATTTCTTAGATTGGATTTATTAGGAATATCTGTGTGTACATGTGTGTCTTCAAGTCAGTGTCAGCTAGAAGAATAATTTTGCAGAAAATATGCTATGCTTCTCAATACTTTTGTGATGGAAGGATGGAAAACAATAAAGTTTTCCATCTGAATATCTGATAAAAGACATATTTCCAAATTCCTACAGAGATTTAAAACCATGAATATGCTTTTCTTCCTCTACATTTTGTGTTTTATATTGTCAGGGTTCCAAGTAACACCCCCAACAAAAGAAGACTCTAAGGCTAGAAGTTCCTCAATGTTCCATTTTATTAGGGATGTCATATTGGCACATGTGGGAAAACCGAAATCTGAAAGCTTCCAGGTTTTCCCCATCCATAGGAAAGCCCAAGTCCCTGCCCAGTACCCACATGTCCATCACATGGCCCAATCAATGCACCGTCTCAACTAGAGATACCTCCCAGTCACACCACTCCAGGTGCAGGGCAAGATGTCCTTGACTCTCAGAGAAAGGAATGTTATTATGAATATATATATATATTTGTTTTCTCAGGTTTTCGCGGGTGTTTGTATGTAGGTCTTTGGTTATTCGGGTCTTCTCTCACGTAAAATTGGAAGTGTCTTGGCGACGTTTCGACGAAGTCTCATTCGTCATCTTCAGGCTGGTGTTCTCGGCTTCGTGCTTCCAGGAGCATTTGCTCCTGGAAGCACGAAGCCGAGAACACCAGCCTGAAGATGACGAATGAGACTTCGTCGAAACATCGCCAAGACACTTCCAATTTTACGTGAGAGAAGACCCGAATAACCAAAGACCTACATATATATATATATATATATATATATATATATATATATGTGTGTGTGTGTGTGTGTGTGTGTATGTGTATGTGTATGTGTATGTGTATGTGTATATGTATATGTATATATATATATATATATATATATATATATATATATATATATATATATCCTGCTCCATACAATCCCCCCTCCCAGTTTCCCACAGTACTAAATGTGACAGGCCTGAGGATCCAATGCAAAAGATGGCTTCCAGGCCTGACATATGCTTTAAGTATTCTCCATATATTTTCCTCTTCCTTACATGAAAACTTTGTAAATACGTAAAAATATATTTGCTGCAAATGTGAGTAAATGATAGGACTGATTTTGTAGCAACTGTTCATATTATTAAATAACTAAACTAAGAATAATTGCTAGAAACATCGATCCAACAAAATAGTACAATATTTGATTTAGAGAAAGTGCATGATAAACTAAATCAGCCTGAATTGTGGAAGGTTCTGCTTGAATATGACATTGAAATTTGGCTGCTGAATGAAACTTGGCTGCAGATATGCTAAAACGTATCCCAGAATTTATTGGATATTTTGAGAACAGTTCAAAACTTAGTAAGTAGTAACACACCTTTGGTTGCTTAATGTATTTATCAATAAATGTTAATAGCTTGCTGATGTAACTCATGCGATCTACAAAGTCTTACATGGCATGGGAGCAGGATATTTGTAGGTCCAACTTCCTCCAATTGTCTCTGCTTGCTCCATCAGCTCCGGCAGGAGTAGGATACTCTAGGTACTGTTTATTAAGGAGTGCTATCTAATAGTACCCAAGTAGTATGCCTTTTATGTAACTGAATCTTTATGTAACTGCGTCAACCTTTTCAAGTGAGCCAGGTCACGAATCTGATGGTGCAGGAATTCTAGGAATACTATTTTATTGTGATATGTTATAGAAACAGATAGTTGAAATCTAGTCCAAACAATCGACTTTCCCCATTTTAAGAGCATTGAGCTCAAGTTGGAGCTATTCTACATCTTTTCCTCACACATTCCACTTCCTCATGACTGATCAACATTTTATCTCTTCAACTTTCCTTTCAAGACCATGCTAAATTCTTCAAAATCAATGAATATTAGTAATATTTAGTTTTTTGTTTTTAGATGGTCCTTTGTGTTGAGTTCTGGTCTCATTACAATGATGTAGCATTTAGGGAAAAAGATAGATCCCAATATTCCTATACCAGAAGCCAAGATGGAGAAGATCTCCACAGCCACCATGTATTTTCCTTTGGTGCTCAGATACGTTGGGACAAAAGTCATCCACACGCTACAAAACACCAGCATGCTAAAAGCAATAAATTTGGCTTCGTTAAAAGAGTCTGGCAGTTTTCGAGCAAAGAAAGCCACAATGTAGCTGATGAGAGCAAGAAATCCCATGTATCCTAAAATATAATAGAACATGTTGCCTGATCCTTCATTGCATTCAACTACAATCTCTTCTGGAAGAGAATGCATGTCCAAATTTGGGAAAGGAGGGCCAGTGCACAGCCACACTGTGCAAATACTTGCTTGAATGCAGGAACAACAGAGAATCAGAGAGTATGAAAATCTTTTCCCCACCCATTTTCTCATTTTTGATCCTGGCTTAGTAGCCATAAAAGCTAAAACCACTGTGATGGTTTTGGCCAAAACTGAAGAGACCGCAACTGAGAAGATGATCCCAAAAGCAATTTGGCGAAGAAGACAGGTCAGCAATTGGGGCTGACCAATGAACAGCAAGGAACAGAGGAAGCAGAGGAAGAGGGAGACAAGGAGAAGATAAGTGAGATTCCGGTTGTTAGCTTTGACAATGGGAGTATTCCGATGTTTTATGAAAATTCCAAGTACCACCACTGTGGTCACAGAAAATGATAGACCCAGAACTGTCGAAGTGATGCCCAAAGTTTCATTATAAGACAAGAAATTTAGATCCTTGGGAATGCACGTATTTTTTTCCTTGTTTGGATATTGTTCTTCTGGACAGTCTAAGCAGTCATCCATATCTGTGAAAATAGGTATTTCAGAATTCATAGCCGTATTTCAAATTTGCATACTTTTGTTTACTGACAAGTATTTATTAATCAAAACCATTCTATTCATAAAACATCAGTGGACAACTATGGTTTTTGGAACTGCAATGTGCAATAATTCTCATCATTCATTGGCTTCAGTCCTCCAAGGTAGACATGCTGGCAGATATACTCCAGCAACATTAACACCTATTCACATCTCTGTTAAATATACCTTTGTTCAATCTTGCTTTTGGAGAGCTGAACTAGAATGGAACTCTCATGAATAATGAGGATGACCTGATGAGTCCTGGTGGTGCAGTGGTTAGAATGCAGGGCTGCAGACTACTTCTGCTGACTGCTGGCTACCTTCAATTTGGCAGTTCGAATCTCACCAGGCTCAAGGTGGACTCAGCCTTCCATCCTTCTGAGGTTGGTAAAATGATTTGATTTGATTTGATTGAACTTCTATACCGCCCTTCTCCCAAAAGACTCAGGGCGGTGTACAGCCATATTAAAACACATATAAACTCACAAAATTTAAAAACAATTTAAAATGAATATATAAAATTTGGCCCACAAAGTTAAAAGCTAACAAACACCCAATTTAAAATTCATATCAAGCCAGCCCAGCCTGTTGGAACAAAAGAGTCTTAAGGGCGCGGGGAAAGGTATGCAGGTAAGCAGGTGAGGATCCAGATTGTTGGGAGGCAATAGGCTGATTCTGTAAAACACTTAGAGAGGGCTGCAAAGCACTGAGAAGTAGTATATAACTTTAAATGCTACTGCTATGTGTGTGAGATCTCTGCCTTTATGGATACACACAGTTGTACATACTGTACATAAATATAACAATATTTCCTACCTCTTTCATTTGAAAATTTTCTTGATGGACAAGTATTACAATCATAGCAACAAAATGGCTTTCCTTCCTTCCTTTTCTTTCTGGAGCCTGGTGGGCAATGATCATTGCACAGAGCAAGAGGTATAGTCTATTCATTAATGTGAGGGAGAGGGAGAAGGAGAAGGAGAAGGAGAAGGAGAAGGAGAAGGAGAGGGAGAGGGAGAGGGAGAGGGAGGGAGGGAGGGAGGGAGGGAGGGAGAGAGAGAGAGAGAGAGAGAGAGAGAGAGAGAGAGAGAGAGAGAGAGAGAGAGATTTTATTTCCTTGAATCCAACCATTTTCAGAAATCAGTACATGCATCATATACTTCTGAAAAATATTAGTTTTGTGTGTGTGTGTATTTGTGCAGATATGTACAAATATAAGAATCTTATCCAAAACAGCATGTATTATTGATGAACCTTACCTTTACTCAGAATAGGCTTTTTTCATCACTAATACATTGAAATAACCTACTGTATATAGAAATAGAAATAGAATAACAGAGTTGGAAGGGACCTTGGAGGTCTTCTAGTCCAACCCCATGCTTAGGCAGGAAACCCTTCAGACAAATGGTTATCCAACCTCTTTTTAAAAACTTCCAGTGTTGGAGGATTCCCAACTTCTGGAGGCAAGTTGTTCCACTGATTAATTGTTCTGTCAGGAAATTTCTCCTTAGTTCTAAGCTGCTTCTCTCCTTGATTAGTTTCCACCCATTGCTTCTTGTCCTACCCTCAGCTGCTTTGGACCATAGCTTGACTCCATCTTCTTTGAGGCAGCCCCTGAGATATTGGAACACTGCTGTCATGTCTCCCCTAGTCCTTGTTTTCATTAAACTAGACATACCCAGTTCCTGCAACCTTTCTTCATATGTTTTTCTTGCCTAAATGTAGAACTTATTATTATTATTATTATTATTATTATTATTATTATTATTATTATTATTAATTTTAATTATATGCCGCCCTTCTCCGGAGACTCAGGGCGGCTTACAATGTGCTCAGCAATAGCCTTCATACTTTTGTATATTTATACAAAGTCAGCTTATTGCTCCCACAACTGGGTCCTCAATTTACCTACCTTAGAAAGGATGGAAGGCTGAGTCAACCTTGAGCCTTGGCGAGATTCGAACCTGCAGTAATTTCAGGCAGCTGTCTTAATAACCAGCTTAATAACAGGGTGCCTTAGACCACTGTACTACCAAGGCTCACTTACTTCTTTCACCATTGAATTTCATTTTCTTAGATAGTGCCAACGTTCAAGTCTGTCAAGATCCTTCTGTATCTGAAGTCTATCTTCTGGAGTGTTGGCTATTCGTGCCAGTTTGGTGTTATCTGCAAATTTGATAGGTTCCCCATCTATCGCCTCATCGAAATCATTGGTGAAGATGTTGAAGAGTACTGGGCCTAACACAGAGCCTTAGGGTACTCCACTGCATACGTCCCTCCATGTAGATGCAGTTCCATTGAGGACCACACATTGAGTGTGGTTGGTCAGCCAGCTACGAATTCATCTGGTTGTGATTCTGTCTAACCCACATTTTAAAACTTTATCTAGTAGTAGGTTATGGTTTACTTTATCAAATGTCTTACTGAAGTCCAAGTAAATTATATCGATAATAATCCTCTGATCCACTAATTTTAATAATAATAATAATAGTAATAGTAATAATAATAATAATAGTAATAATAATAATAATAATAATAATAATAATAATAAAAAATATTTTTGGCAGCTCAAGAACAAGCCCTAGCCACAAACTGCATGAAGGCAAAAATTCAACATGTTACCACCAACACCAAATGCCGCCTCTGCAATGAGAAAGATGAGACAGTCGACCACCTGATCAGTGGGTGCAGCAAAATTTCACAAACTGACTATCTACAACACCATGACTGTGTTGCTAAGATCATTCACTGGAAACTGTGCCAGAAGTTTGGATTTGAATACAGCAAAAACCACTGGGAACATCAGGTTGAGAAAGTTTTAGAGAATGAGAAACTCAAGATCTTGTGGGACTTTAGGATTCAGACTTACAGGCACTTGGTCCACAACACACTTGACATAACAATACTTGAAAAGAAAAAAGTATGGTTCATTGACATTGCAATACCTGGTGATGCACGGATTGAAGATAAGCAGCAAGAAAAAATCACAAAGTACCGGGATTTGCAAATTGAAGTTGAGCGACTGTGGAAAAAGAAATCGTGTGTTGTCCCGATTGTAATTGGAGCCCTTGGAGCAATACCCAAAGGGCTACCCTGCTATTTAGAAATTCTAAATTTGCCGGACTTGAACATTTTGATTCTACAACAAACCACCTTACTCAGAACAGCTTACATCCTCCGACGATACCTTAACAGTTCCTAGGTCCTTGGTTAGGACTCGAGCTGCTGAGCTATTAACCAGCCTCAAAGGCTGTGAATCTCACTAAAGATTAACCAATAATAATAAATGTCTTGTGGTTATTCTGAGTTGTTTGTATTTGATTTCAGGGCTGCTCATAGATAGAGTCAATATATACATTATATTATTACTGAAAGTCAGGGACCACTTCAGTTAAACCACCTAAATGACATCTAAATTCCTCCACAAGAATTAGTGTTTACTGGTCAGATGCTCTTTCTGATGCCACATGGTGTTCTCAATTGTCTTCCTGGCAATTATCATAACAATACTGGCAATCGTTAATTGCAGAAAAGGAGGCCATCTATTTTAATTTTCAAACTGGAAACTTCAGTTTGGTCCTACCTGGTTAAAATGGGCTGGCCATGTGATTTTTCTTTCATTGATGGAGAACCTTCTGCCTGATGGGGCTTGAGGATCCATTTGTCCCACTTTTACTTTCATGAAGGATTTGTTAGGGAAAGTAACCCAGTTGATGATGTCAAATCCATCTAGCAATTCACCCTTCTTGTCAAAAGACACCTTGTCTCTGGCACTGTTGTTAAAGGAGACTTGACTTAGGAAATGGTAAAGCTGGAATAAATGAAATTTTGGCAAGTATTATTACCAAAGTGGTGGAAAAAGTGAAAAACATTTGACTTGGAAAAAAGTTTTGATATTCTCTGAAGCTATTTAATTATTTTATCACTCCATTATTGGGAGTCCCATTATTTCCTTTCCCAATCAAATATTTCACTTCAGCTCAGTTTGAAAAGCATACGAAGAACTAGCAGGCAATGTATTTCAAATAAAAAGACTAAATTTTCTTTTAGCATAGAAATATATTGATATACCTATGTCACTGATGGGAATGCAATTATTTCAGAGCCAAGGTTTACTATTTGCCAGAGGAATAGTACTATTGATACTATCTCTACTACCACTATTTCTATTGAATTAAATTTATATGTTGTCTAATTTCCAGTGACTCTGGGCAGTTTCCAAATGGTTATTAAGTACTGTAATCATGTATTTTTTTTTCTCCTATAACTTATTGTGCAATTTTTATTATTTACTTAAATTAGAATGCTCTGCAAAAGTCTGGATAAAATCCTAAATTCTGGATTTGGTAGCCTCCTGCATCTGCAAGAATACATCTCTCATTTCTTTCAAAACTTACAAAAATGATACTCTCAGAAAAACGTTAGTCCTTTTATTGCCATTGTGGAGTCTATTTACACGTATTTATCTCTGCGGCTTGCAGGTTGTCCTAGACTTATAACCATTCATTTAGTGATCTTTAAAAGTTACAATGGCACTAAAAGAATAACTTACAACTAGACCTTGCACTTATAGCTATTGCTGCATCCTTACAGTCATGTGATCAAATTTGATTGGTATGTAGTTACAATACCGTGTTTCCCTGAAAATAAGACCCTGTGTTATATTTTTTAGAACCCTGAAATAAGCGCTTGGTTTTATTGCCATGCGCTCAAAAGCCCGATTGGGCTTCTTATCAGGGGATGTCTTATTTTGGGGAAAACAGGTTAGTTGCAGTATCCTGGGTCCTTGTGATCACCATTTATGAACTTCCCATCCAGCTTTTGATAGCAAAGTCAATGGGAGAAGCTGGATTCACTTAATCACCATATAATTCACTCAACAACTACAATGACTCACTTAATAATCATGACAAAAAATAGGCAGGTCTCACTTAACAACCAATTTGCTTAGGCATGGAAATGTTGGTCCCAATTGTAATCATAAGTCAAGGACCACTCATATACCCACTGTCCTTCCTTCTGTGCATCTTCTCTGGGAATTCTTAGTTAGGCAGTATATACGGAATGAGAATCCTTATATAAGTGAAGGCAGTAATATTAACAATAACAATGATGCATTTTAAAAATCTGCCTTTTAGATGCAACATTACCTGAAAATACTGTGATTTAGAAGTCCTTGGGTGATCTCTATCCAACACTGCTCCGTATTTCCTTCTGGATGAATAAAAGGCATGCAAAGCATGTGCCACAGCATAGACAGCATTATAAACACTGTAGCTTTGACTGGTCATGCTCATTTCAAAAAAAGAATGCGGAAGGCTTTCCAGTCTCTCATTGCCAGTACAGCTTCCTTTGTCTGTTGCAGAATCTGGAAACGAGCATTTAAATGCTTGTTCCCAGAAGACTCTGATAAAATGATCGGTCAGAGAATGGGGGTCCTGAAATAGAAGGAAATTCTGAAATGTTGACATCTCCGAGGTGTGACTTGCAAAGGACAAGGCACCATGGAAGATCTGCATATTTAAATTGTTTAAACAGGGCTGCACTGAAAAATCCCAATGGGCTGTCATCACCCATACCTTCTGCACAGGCAGCATCATGTCTGATTCGGCAATATTGAGCACTACCTGCAAATCTAACATCATGTGAGCATCAGCACTTACAACGCAGACATTGACGTTTGCTTTACTCAGCAACAGGGCCATTTTCCTAAACATGTCAATGAACTTATCAACCATGCGTAAAAAATTGCTTTGGAGCGGCATTCGTTCAGAGAAGGCAGTGCAGATTCCATTATCATTAAAGCTTTTCTCCAAGGTCGGCACAAATGTTTCTCCTTTATCGTCATCCATGGCCATGATCCCAATCCACTTCCATTGAAAATGCAGAAAAAGCTTGACTATTCCTGTATACTGATGTGCTTCATTAGGTACCATGCGGTATAAGAAAGACGGGTGGCTTATATCATTCACTGGTGGACTATATAAACAATAGGAGACCTAAAGGCCAACATAATTACATTCATAATAGGGAAATATAAAAATATCTACAAGATGAAGCACTTTTTTATAATGCTAGGTTTTTTCCCTCACATTGTAGCCTTAAACCCTCTTCTCCTCACCATTTTAACTTCAGAAAAATGTAGTGTAATGAGAAGGTTTGTGGTCTTCCCATGCTGATGCTCAGTCAATATATTTCATGACAGATTAAAATCTTGCTTCCTCTTTATTTACAACCTATTGTCCTCATACCTTCTACGTACTGTATAATAGAAACTCCAGAACATGCACTTCTTTCCTCATACACTTTTGTATTCTTTCCAGATTCATTTCTCACCTGTCCATTCTTGACCCTATCTCTCATGCTATTAAACACATACTTTTTTAATATTCAATTGTCACTGCGTTCAACTACTGTGTTTCCCCAAAAATAAGACATTGATTTATATTTTTTGAAGCCTGAAATAAGCGCTTGGCCTTATTGCCATGCACTCAAAAGCCCGATTTGTGCTTATTATCATGTCTTATTTTGGGGGAAACAGGGTAACTTTTCTGTTTCTCCTAAGTTACCTAATTCCCACTTCCATAGCAAGGTGAGGAGAAGAACACAGTAGTTTTTATTTTCTTCTTTAAAAAAAATAGTTAGTTTACAACTCCCACGAGCTGCTCCAATCACAAACTGACTCTATGTAGCATATAGTTTTCTCCCTCCTTAACAAGAGCTAAACCAAACCGAAATAAATAAATGAATAAATGAATAATAAGATACACTATTAGTTCTGCATAAGTGATTCCATATTATCATGTCTTCTTTTATCTGCATTTATACATATTATTTCTTTTATCATCCATTTTCCCATCTCTAGTTAACAACGCATGTTAGTTAGCCAGTGCCAACTAAATCTAACATAACAATTAATATGAAACATTCCTTTTATCAAGCTGTAAATGTTGATTTATCGAGCCCAATCACATAGTTTCATAGCAGAGCATGGTTATTCAGCTAGTATTAAAGATAAACACCAGTTGGCATTGTGAGAATGTAAAACATGAGTCCTGTTGAGAAGGACAAAGTTTTGTCCTTCCAACAAGGAACCCCTTTTATTCATATTATTCATTCATAACTTGTATGATTATATCAAGTTTTATAAACAAATTTACCACACAGCAAATAATGCAATATTTCTTCCTGAAATATCACATTATTATCAAAGAAGAATGAAATTGCATCACATTAATACAAGAAAAAAAAAGGTTAAACATATTTTATGGTGCTGGTAACGAGATCTTAAAACTCTTTATACTCCCTGTATTCTCACACTAAACTTAGAAGATGTTATATTATTTCTGTGTGCTTTTGGTACATCACTATAGAGAAAATGTAAACAATAAGATGTAGATAATAACTTTCTTAACAAATGAAAATACTTTCTTAATAAATGGGGATAATAAAGATCTTAATAACTTTTTAAAGTACATCAGCTGTAAGTTAAAGTCCATCCCTCTTAAAGTTATCAAGATTGAGAAACACTGTTATAGATAATAAATTCCTAAACAAATAGAGGTGTAATCCGAGCTTCCGGCAGTGATGTCAGAGCCGAGTGGGTGAGAGTGCTAGGTGCTGTGCTTGAAAACCCAATTAATTCCTGGAAAGGAGCCCTTTAAGGGCATTTCCAAACCTGGAGGGCTTGGGAAACTAAAGAGGAAGGTTTGGAGATTTGGGCGAGATGCTAATGCCCAGAAGAACTAAGCCGGACCCCTTTAATCCAGCGAGATAATAATC